>NW_025999542.1:0-65426 GCF_019419815.1 Pyrus x bretschneideri | reverse complement strand
TATTTCACACTAATTACATATCTTACACTATTTTGCAGCAAAAAATCCTATACACTACCTTATCTTACACTATTCTATGACAAACTAGTCACAATGCTACTTCATTTTTTTTCCTAATCTTCCTCAAGTCTTCTTCGTCTACTGGCTCATTGGGTGGTTCTAGCCATGGGTTTTTTATATCTATTGGCCGCCATATGTTTCCATTCTCTCATGTGCTACGACAGAATTTATAAATATCGTCCATCACGTATTTCACCATCAGCAATATCAACAATTATTCTTCGCGTCCTAAGGCTATGCTTTTCAATACATTTTTGGGCTCAAAAAGTGTAGTTGCACTTTCCAATTGTTTTTCTTTTAAATGTTTCCTTAACAAAATCCCTAGTGCAATCATGAACAAAGTTTTGATATTTGAAAACATTTGTTGAGATACTTCTTTGTTGTAGAGATGGAATTCTTGGCACAACCATCACTTATATTTGACTCCATAGTATCTATCAAGACCAAAATGTTAGACATCTAAAATACAATAATTGTGTCAAAACAGTAACCCTAATAAATCTTTCTTCTTAATACTAAGACAACTTAAAATTCAACTCCTGATCCAAGGATTGGAAACCTATTGCTCTAATACCAACTTGTCACAGAAGGTGTAATATTTAAAAGGATAACTTAAACTTAACTAATAACAATTAATACTTTTGAATGAACACATTTTATCAAACAAAGTAATTTACGTAGTATTTTACAAGGAAAAAGCAACAACATTTTCTCGACTTGTTTTTTACAACAAAATCCAAAACTATCTATGTGGAGCCAAAAATAATCAAGAAAAATATGGAGGCGACATGTGGATTCTTGGGTGAAAAAGACTATATTACCCTCGAGGCACACTGGAACTCCCACGCACAAGTAGCAAACAATAACGGCCCAATCAGGGTCAAAGGTGATCAAAATAGGTATTTATTCAAAACCTATTTCATCAATCCTCATCAAATCCTTCCCACAAGGTAATCCCCATTTATTCTTTGAAAATAGGATTAATTAGCTAATTAATTGATTAATTACCCAATTAATTGATTAATTGCCTAATTAATCACAATTACACCTATGTCACCATAAGTGGTCGGACCCCTTTTTCTCCAAATAGGGACCGGCCACACCCTATAAACAGCTCCCATTTCTCCCAAAAACCTAATTCCAACTCTCTTTCAAAACTCTCCAAATTTCTCTAAACACTTTTCCCTCAAATTCTAACTTTGGCATCGAAGGTTCTTCAACCAAAGCCCCCCTTCCAAATTCATCGTGAGCACGTGAGACTTTTGGCCTTGATCTAAGGTGTTAATTGTTTTACAGGTGCATTTCGTCCAAGAAGAAGAAGGCAGAAATTCGCATCCACAAATTGGTGTTTTCATTGAGAACTTCATTACACGCTTGAAAAGATGTCGCATTCAAGGTTTTCGTTTTCTTGTTCATTTGTAGATTTTTCGTACGTTCTTATTCTTGAAATTTTATTTATAAAAATTCTTTGATAAAACATAAAAGAAAAAGTACAATGACTAGAAACTTGGAAACCACGATGAACGGAACTTCCTATGTTCAAGGATTTGGACCACACGATCTACAAGGCTCAACACGGCAACAAGTGGAGTGGCACTACCACATGGCACCACCACAGCAACCACCACCATGGCAAAATTTGGCAAGTCTCCAGCCCATGGGGAGCAACAAGCCCAAGCGCCAAAAGCAGCTCAAGCTACCACCCTAGCTGCACGAGCGCAAGCTCAGGGCACAGCCCAGCGCGATGAGGCCCAGATCGTAGTGTAGTTGCTAAAGCAACAACCCAAGTCTCGCAGGCCCAAGGCTAGCACAAGCCCAAGGCATCCCAAGGCCCAACCACACCATTCCAAGCTTCATAAGCCCAAGCCCAATTCGAGCCAAAAGAAGCCTAGCACCACGTGCTTCAGTGGCCCAATCTGAGCCCATGACCCGACCCTCTCCCGCGGTTCAACTCGAAGTCTAGCCCACTTCTGTGGCCTTCAAGCTGTCCAAACCGGTCCAAGGCTGGTTCAACCGTCCTGACTCCAGATTTCTACACCAACGATTGAACCAGGGGCATTTTCACCCCATTTCTCCATGTATTTGCCATTTCCCAACTCAAATCTCACGCTCGGAGTCTACTACACTTCCATTACTCAAGGAGATGCATTCCTTTTAAGCTCTTCCAACCCAAATGGAGAACAACATTTGTCCTGACAAGTCATAGAGTTGACGAACGCCCTTGCACAGTAAACGACCTTGGTGAATCAACTCTTGCAGCACACCGAGATGCAACGTGCCCTAGACGAGGTGTCCCAAAGTAGGACATGGGTAGACAAAGAACTTCTCCAACAGTGTCTCGGCAAGCAGCCACTCACCAGCCACGAATCGACCGTTACAGAGGTGTACATTCCCGACTGGGCCTTCGAGATAGCTTTATTATCGTCTTTAGCACACAGAGGAACGTGTTTTCTCAGTTAGGGCCACAGACGAGCATACACTCACAGTTGGGGTCACACTCCGAATCAACATGAGTAACCTTCAGGTGAAGTGTTCATTCATGGCTAGGCTCGCAAAGAGCATCATCCACCTCACATCACAGTAGGCAGCACGACGAATGAAAATAAGCAGTTACTCAATCCAGCTCAAGTTCAACCGGCAGCCTATGAAGAACTCGCTCGCCCGCTAGGAACGTACCATATGCACCGCATCCACGGTAATAGATAAGTCGAACACATGGAAAAACAGCCTAGACTAGCAGGTCACGACTGCGGGTAGTATAAAGTGACTCTTGACCGAGCAATTGTGTGATTTCTAACACAACGAGGTCATCGACGAGGCACTACTACGAGACATGACCAACATAAGTAGGTCAACCCTCACTGACGAGATCGAGCAGGCAGAGCCTCTAAGCGAGTTTCCCATACCAGATTTCACATCCTTCAAAGGAAAGGCACTTGAAGCACTACTAAAGTGCAATGATCCTCTATCGAAACAACGACGATCTCATATGGAAGATATTCACTACCATTCTACAAGGTTAGGCACAAATTAGTTATACACCTTACTACCACAATCTATCTTGAGTTTCAATGAACTTTCTTTGGTTTTCACCAAAGATTATTCATCTTATCGCTCGATTAAGAAGAAGTCCGACCACTTGTTCAAAGTCAAGAAGAACCCAAAGAAGTTGCTTCGCAACGATGCGAAGAGGTTCAAAGCAAAGAAGGTAAAAATAATTAGATGCAACGACTTAATAGCTAAAGCAGCTTTCCAAAAATGACTTACAGCAGACCACCCGCTGTTCGAAAAATTGATCATGAAAGAAGATCTAACTCTAGCAGACTCTTTCGCTCTTACAAAGAAACATGCACTTTGGGACAAGGCTCGCCGATCAAAATGCAAGGACTTGAAATAAAACCTAACATCACATCCCTACTACCCAAACCGGAAGCAGCAGAGGACCTATTTGCATGTTTGACGATATTTGAAGTAGCAATAAGCTCTACCATTATACAAGAAGAGTTAGGGGCCTGATTACCTGTATTCCACAGTTTAAAAGCTTTCATCGATACGGAAACCAGCTACCAGAAATTCAAAGGCTAACTTGGCAATAGTTGTTATAACCTGGGAGCTCAAGTTATACCTTCAGACGCACGCAGTCATCCTTATGATGCATTATTCCGCATAATCCAGATGCACGATGATAAAGGCATAGACACTGACAGATGCAAAGTTATCTGATGAATGCAACAACTCAGTCCAAAAGGCGTGCCAAGGGCAGACGAACACTAGAAGGACACACTTGGAAACAAGTTTTGTCCTCGTCGCCCCAAAAGATTCTACATAGGAGCAACATGTACCGGCAGTTGAACACCCTCTTACTACGCGTCACATGACCCCAGTCGACCAAGAATTCGCACTCTACTGCCAAGCATTAAGCAGAACAGTAAAGAGATGATCACAAGCTTAGATCTGGCAGAGGAGAAGCGCGACAGACCATCACCTGCATCTCAGCTTACCAACAGCAGCTCCTCTCCAACTACAACAAAAAGGGCAAGATCCAACAGTTCCAGCCCGAAGATATAGTCCTAAGAAAAACCTTCATCACTGCTCACAGATAATGCTCTAAAAAGATGGATCCCATCTGGAAGGTCCGTACAAGATCAGCAGAGCAGGCGGCAGGGTAATTACACCCCTCGCCATCATGAACAACAAAGAGATGAAAAAGCGGTGGACCGCCTATAATATGAGGAAGTACCATGTGTGACCTCCCACTACATTAAGGCCTGAAGACTCAAACAGCTCGACAAGAACCACCTCATAAACCAAGGACTATCCAGTTGTTATGCAATTCCTACCTTACAACTAAGTTCTTGTTCATTTCACTTGTTTTTCAATAAGGAATTCAAAGTAATCTATAACTTGGCTCGACTGCATGCTTACAACATTGATCACTCCTGCACTTCAAATGAAGATAACGTCCTTCTTAGGGACTCATCGCAGGAATTGTACCCCCAGAGGACCAACCTTACTCTCTAATTCGAGAAGGTAAACCAATTCCTCAACACCCAACTGGGTCTGCTCTCGAGTGCGAGAGGAAACTAATTGCTTGTTGTGTTCCTTTCAAGTGTGAATTAAAGATAGTATAATGGCACAAGTAAGGGTGTCCAACCACAGGGACTAATTAAAACTCTACAAATTACTAGCTTCATGTGAACCCTCACTAACAATGAAAATGAAAACTAAATTTAGATTTTTTTTTGGAAGCTAAAGTAACTTAAAATGCAAGACAAGATAAAGTTGAATGATAGATTGATTCAGAAACATTGGGAATGTAACTAGGGATACCGATTTCACCATTACAAGCTAATTCCATGAAATTTAAGTAAAAACGCATTCAACTCTCCAATCTACAACTAGGACTCGTTTCACTTATTTATGATCATCCATTTGATGTGTGGTTATGATCAAGTCCTCCTAATCTGCAACCAGTGTGATGTTCAACTTAGATTACCAATTAAGAATCCATAAGAACAAGAAAACTTCAAAAACCAAAGAAATCACATGGCAGGATGTATGCATAGCAGTTTCTTCATTCATTCACAGTCCACCAAGATTAAGCATGAGGTGGACTATACCTTGATCAACGGATTCATAAGCAGCCCTAATGGTGATCAAACATTAAGATTAACAAATAATATACTATAAAATTAGTGAATGAAACAAGAAAACAGATTGGGTAATTTAAATACTTTAACTTAATAACACATAGTACGTTTGCAAGGCTACATCGAAATCCTCAGCTATGAAACTTAATTACACAACATGATTACAGAATATATAAATATCAAGAACAACCTAAGTGAAATATAAAGTTCCTAGAAGAAAACCCCTTGAGCAACCTGATGTTTAAACTTCTCCAAGAACAGCGCAGCTGCGTGGTTTCTTTGGTGGCTACAGATGGTGACTGGAGAAAGGATTTTGTTTCTCTAAGAAAGGCCAAAGAAAGAGAAGGAGAGAGAGGTATGGGCAACCCCAAGAGGGAGCTTGTGTAAAAGTGATCTGCAACCCTAGTATTTATATGCTAAATGGGGCTGTAGCTAATTGCAAAGCCAAAGTTTTGAACGTTTTCTTAGTCGACTCCTCCAAATTAGGCCAGATATTCCAATTTTCATTTCCCATTCTGCCTCCTAGTCTTCAACAGGCCAGATTCATCTTGGATTCTTTATTTGGGCTTCGAAAACATGTCGTTAAACTTCTTTCCACCGTTTGAATAAGGGTCAATGATGTGATAAAATATACCACTCAAATTAAAACCCGCTTTTTGACAATTGTAGTATAGATATAAGTAGGGATCGTTCTAGGCTGGGGATTAGGATGGATGCTAATCTAATGGAAACTAACTCAAAGATACAAAAATATACTTAAAAACACTAAACAAACTCAAAGACTCTTAAACTAAACTTATATGACTCAAAACAAACTTAAAAGACTCAAACAATAAATAAAAAAAAAAAAACTCAATTGAACTCTAGGACTTAATTTGGCCGAAAATAGAATTAGTTTTTGGGACTCAAAAGACTTAAAAACAACACTTTTGGACATATTTGAAACAAGTAAGTTAAAGGGATTGGGTTTTGGACGAATTTAAGAGAAAACCAAGTAACTAAAGACTTAAAAGAGATTTGGACGAATTTGAGAAAACCAATGGATGATAGATACCTAGAGGATACTTTTCCACACATGATACATTCAAACACAAGTTGATTCTAGTTGCTTTTCCGATAAACCATGACACCCTCAACACCCCAGATTAAACCGTGACATCACTAATTAACCCTCAGATTTTCCTTAAGTTATTGGATTGGATGGACAATCATACGACAACCCAAAGCATTCTTCAAAAGTTCCCTACATGACATTCATAATAGAGATACAATCAAAGATCATTACGTCAATGAAAATTCATAAGTATTGACAAAGCACTCATCAACTATGACAATTATGATACTCATGCTAGGAATTTACTTAATATGATTGTGAAAACAACCTTAAACTACTTGTGAATATAAGTTGTGACGATTATGTGAAACTCCCTTATATTCTAGCACCAAATTCAAGCATGCAAATTAAGTAGGCCTCCCTAATCAACATAACAAGAATAAGTTACCCATCAAACGGTTAAGTAAAGTGCATTCACAATTGATGAAATCACTGATGCGATAGTTTATACGCACACAAATGTAAAACCCTCTTTCGTCAAATTGTAGTAAGTATGCAAGAGGGATCGTTCTGGACGGGGATTAGGAGGGATTGCAACATCTCTGGAAACTGACACAAAAACGTAAAAACAATATAAAACGCTATCCTAGACTCAAAGAATGCAAAACTAAAGTTTAAAACACTAAGACAAACCAAAAAACTCAAAATGCTTTAAAACATAAACTAAACAGATTCTAAGCACTAAAGAATAAGAAAGTAAAGGGGAATTGAAGTTTTGAACGAAATTAAAACTAAATGAACAAATTGTAATTAAAGCAGAATGTAAATATGAATATGATGAAAATAGAATGAATGGATGCTAGCCAAGGGGTTTATCTCCACACATGTTACACTTGCATAATAAAAAGATTTCCAATTGCGTTTCAACAAATCATTAATTCTCAACGCCCTGGGTCAATTAGGTCCGCTTGAATTAACCGTCAAGTTTTTCCTTAAGTTAATGAATTGGATGGGTTAGCGCAATGCAATTCACAACATTCTCCAAAAGTCCTTTACGTGAAAAGCACAATAAAGATACAATCAAAGATCATTAAGCATCATGAAAACTATAAAGTGTTTGACGAGGCATTCGTTACTATGGAATACGCATGAAACTAGTGCCAAGAATTCATTTAACGCGATTGTTTATAAGCAACCTCCACTACTTGTGAATATAAGTTCGTAACTATTAGGTGAAACTCACTTATATTCTAGCGTCATATTTATGCATGAAAATTAAGTGCGCATTCTCAATAAACATATATAAATAAGTTATCAATCAAACGGTTAAACAAATTGAATCCACAACTATGAAACGCAATTAGAAGTAATCAAATTATATTGCAAGTATAAACATATATTTCGAATCACCCCCTAGCTAAGGGGGGTTTAGTTCCTCATACAAAACAAAGAGAATTGAAATTAAACATTGAAATCAAAGAAACGCCTAAACATTCCAACAATCAAACTTGAATTGATGAACGTTTAGGCCCTCTTCTCTTCCTCTTTATTGTAGCATAGGTCTAAGGATAGTTGGTTTGGGGAATGGAGTGTGGAATGGAGTGAGGAGTGATGGAAATGGAAAGATTGGTTTTGGATTCTAAGGGAAACTCACGGCTAAGAGAGAAAGGGATGTTTTGTGGTGTGTGTGTATGAAATGAGATGTGAATTGAATGGGTGAATGAATGAATGCACGGGTATTTATAGGATAGTGGAGGGAAACATATGGCTATGTCATTTGTAGGTGAAGTAGGTGTGTGAGGTTGGTGAAGTAAGTGGAGGTTGTAGGTGAAGTAGGTGGAGGTTGTAGGTGAAGTAGGTGGATGTTGTAGGTGATTATGAGTGATAAGTGATAAGTGTATGATATGTTAAGTGATAAGTGAATGATTATGATAAGTGATAATGAATGTCTAATATGATAAGTGGTGAATGATATGTGGAATAAGAGGAGAGGTGTTGTAATGATGCATGGTTGTAGTTTAAGGTGTTGAATATGGATTTGCATGGCCTTTGAAGTGATTGTGGTTTTGAATTGGAAGGAAATGCATGGCCTTGGGTTGGTTTAAGAGAGAATGGGCTAGGCCCTTTGTTTTATGTCCAAAGTGAAAATAAGGCCTTCAAATTCGTCCAAACTTTGGCTCCATGGATAAGCTATCCAATCCATGCCCAAAATGCTCCAAATAGCCTCAAAATGCACTTTCTTGCTCCCTATGCCCTTAGAACCTGAAAAACACACAAAAGAAGCATAAAGAACTAAAAACTAAAGAAAAAACATAACGTAAATGCGAGAACAAGCCATTTAAGTCGCATGAATATGCTCCTATCAATACCCCATACTTATCTTTGCTAGTCCTCGAGCAAACCAGAAAGAAAAACAAAACAAAACCAAACGAAACAAAACAAGTAAAACACAACCTAAACCTTCAACAACCGTCTTAGGGATTTCCAATGCACATGACACGTTAAAAATCATCATTCCCACAGATTTAGTCATCTTCACACTTAAGTACATTCTTAATCATAGTCACCACATACTAGTTCACAAATTAAGCATTTAAAACACATTTCGAATGTAGTAACATGCCTTAGAGAATTCCCCCAATTTCTTACTAGATGTACTCGTTTTTCACACAGATTTTCTACTACACTCCCTACACTAGTTATATGTGAGAAGATTGATGTAAATATGATTCTAACACTCACATATGTTATATCAAAGAAAGCATTTCTGGAATGTATATGAATATGATCTCCTGAAAGGAATGATACTAATTAGATGCGAGACCAGAGACACCCATATGCTTACATCAATTCCAAACTCCACATTATTGAAAAACATAATGATCAAGAATGAAGCATAAGGGTTGTAACGGTGTTAAGGGTGATGGCTAACAATGAAAGGGTAAGGATAACAAACGTTCTTTAGGCAATAACAAGCAAGTAATGAAATTTGACACAGAATCACTCGTGATTGCAGAAACTCACTTAGACACACAAGGGGAAAATTCACACAACTCTTAGGGCCATATTCAACGTTTTGGACCCTTTCTTCAATACCACAAACATGTGAGCTTATTTTCACTTATTTCATACTCTTTTTTTTTCTTTCTTTTCACAACTTTTTCTTTTCTTTTTCTTTTTCCACGAATTTTTTTTTTTCTTTTTATTCTCACTCATGCCTTATTTCTTTTTTTTTTTTGTGGCATATCAACACACACACACAAATTCCCCCACACTTGTGTTTTGCATAATCGAAAGGATTTCCCTCTAAATCATGCTTACTATGCTTCAAGAACAAGGGTATGGGTGGTCCTAATCTAGGCTAGGTAGGGATGATATGGATAAACAAATAACAAAGGCTAACAAATGGCTCAATGGGGATTATGACCTACAATATATAGTGCATGGGTTTGGCTATTTGGTTGATGGCTTCACTACACACTTCATCTTGATATTATTATGCAATCATGCTTTGAATGGAATGGATGCAAGTTCTAGCATTTGGAACTAAGTGATGAAACGCCTTCTAATTAGCAACCAAGCAAGAATAATGAGATCATGCAACGACTTTAGAAACAAGAAATCACAGAAATAAACTCTCCAAAGAAGGTAATGGCTCGAGTCTCACAGGGTTTGTAGCGTTTGTTTTGAGTTCCTCCTTCAAGCATGTTAACAAAAACGAATTTTTCTTTTATAATTGATGTGAAGTCATATATTATAACCATAACCAAGCATATACCAAGAGTAAATCAAACTTTGTCTCTATGTTTATAACTCGTTTAACAGTCATGCAATTACAAACCCAATCCGTATCATTGTGTTGGAAGGTACCCTAAGACACACAAAAACAACTTAAAAACAACTCTTTTTGGGTTTTCAAAACAATTTTTTTTTTTTCAATTTTTATGGGTTTTCGGAGTTATAAAAACAAAACATAATAAAACACTCTAAAAACATCTTAAAAACACCTTAAAACAGCAAGGAACAACATTTAAAGTTATGGGTGATAAAATCCCACGCATTTGCATTAACAACATTAGTTACCCCCCCCCCCCCACACTTAAATCAAACATTGTCCTCAATGTTTAAGCATAGATTCACACAAAACATAAGTAAACACACAAAAAGCACTTAAACATATTAACAATGGCAAAATGTAATTAACAAAGAGAAGAGTTTAGGGACGCAATCTGGTTATGGAGTGTAAATTCCCTCTTCTCCTTGGTGATTGCATTGAGGCTTTGATCTTTGTGATTCCACAGGCTTACTCTTGAACTGGTTTCTGCCCATCGTTGATTTTCCTTTGTGCTACTTTTGAACTGGGCAGCAGGATTCTTTTGGTCTCCCCCGAAGGTCTGAGCTTACTCCTTTGGTCTGTTTCTTTGTTCAATCTTTCAATTCGTATTGAAAAAGGGTTGGAGGATAAATCAGCCTATGTTTGTCTCCACATGCTTCAATGTATCATTTTCACTTGCCTTGCTTGTTCCCCTTGCAGAAGTGGTCCCTTCTCCGGAAGTGTGTCAACCGTTGAAGATGACTACTCGAGAGCAACTCTAGGTAAGCAATCAGGAATGGATTCCAGGCAGTCGGGGTTCCAGAACAGAAGACTGACTCCAAGTGCCTCTGATTGCTTTTGTTTACTTTGCCATGCGAGTAATAACAAGGGCAAAGGAAAAGATAGGGAAAGAGCATGATATGAGATACTTTTGTTTTAGACCTTGATGATATGAGATACCTTTGCTTTTGAAGAAGCGGTGAATGAATTAGCACATGTATTTGTTGTGCTGTTTCCACCTGGGTCATATGTACTCCAGCCATCTGGTATCATCATTGGGGAAGAAGGAAGAATTGAGTATTTCGAAAGGCTTTGCTGGGAGTGCGACCTCAGAGGTGAGGAAGAGTTGGGCATTTTCTTCATGTTTGCCTTGCCATAAAAGACGAAGTCGACATATATAGAGATAATATCAAGTGGTGGTATTGTTCTTTTACCCGTGTCGATAAACGTCTCTTCGATTTCTGAACGGACGCCTCTTCGATTTCTGCACGACGCCCCTTCGATTTCTGCACGACACGTAGTAGTGCGTATGGCGGCTCTGTCAGAGCTCTTTTGACAAAGTCGCACGCGTTTTCTGAAAAGCAGAGAAAGCGTCGCCGAAATTTACGCGGCAAAAGTGTAGCTGCGATGATGACCTCCACGTGAACTTTTGACAAAGTTGAACGCGTTTCTGAAAAGCCGAGAACGCGTCGCCTAACTTACGCCGGAAATTCCGGCTTTTTGAATTGATGGACGCGTCGCCTTGGCTTCTTATAGATGCATTGATCACCGCAACAAACACACTCTGAAGATTTCCCATTCTTTGAAAATCGACTCCGGCCCTTTTAGAATTCTCTCCATCCACCCCATCTCTTTGAACACTTTTGAAAAATGGCAAACCCATCGAACCTTAGCTTAGATTTGAGTCTCAGCAGCGATCCAGTTGCGCCCCGTCAAGGTAATGTATGGCGTCCTTCTTTTTATCTTCTAACGGTCTTCTTACAGGTGAAGACTCCGTGATGCAGGACGCCACAACAGCTACAATAGTAGCTAGAAACCTCCTTACTCCAAAAGATAGTAGGCTGCTGTCAGGACGGTCCGATGAGTTGGCCGTTCAAGAGTCCCTCGCACTTAGTGTTCAGTGTGCGAGTTCTGTGTCCAACATGGGCCAACGCCTGCTTGCCCGCTCCCGTCAGGTGGAATCATTGATGGCAGAGGGTGGAAAGTCTTAAGCAAGAGATCAAACTGCTTAAGTACGAGAATAGAAGTTTGCATGTGCTTGCAAACAACTATTCGACGGGCATGAAGAGGAAGCTGGATGAGCTGCAAGAATCCAATGGTCGTATGCAAAGTGACCGTCAAAGTGACCGTCAAAGGCTTGCGGCTTACTTCCAGAGGCACATTTTTCCTGGCTCGTCCAGCGCTTGGCCAAGTATTGAGGCCTGGAATGCTCTAGCTCCGATGCCTTCCGCTCCGATGGCTTCCGCTCCGATGGCTTCCGCTCCGATGCCTCCCGCTTCTATGCCTTCCGCTCCGACGCCTCGTAGTGGGGCTTCACGTAAACAACCTTTGTGAAGGCACCATCTTTCTCCATGTTTAGTATCTTTTTTTTTTTTTTTTTTTTTTTTTTAAATCAAATCAAACGGCATGGAATTTGTCCTTGAATGGAAGGTGATACTTGAAGTGAACCGGCATTGGTTTGAATTCTAGTGTAGGTGCCTGATTCAAAAAAAATAGTAAGTTAGTATAAAATCTAATGGAATTTGGAAAAGAAAACTTACTTGTTTTGTCCGACAAGAACTCAATGACAAACACCACTCCTTTGAAAGTTTCAGGGATATGGACTTGGCCAGATTGCAAATGATGGTTATGACTTGTCCAATGTCATCAAATTTAACTTCTTTGGATTTTTTGGTTTCAAGAACGTCCTCTTTGATGATTTCATGACATTCCTTACTTGTCACCTTTGGAAGGACTTCCAAGATGTCTTTCTCACCTTCTTCTTCCTTGGAAGTCATGAATCTGCAAGGAATAGGGATACTTGTTGGAACGGGATTAAAAATAATGAAATTTGGAACAACCATACCTGTATTAGATGGCATAGGAGCAATAGGTGCCTCCGGTAAAGGTGTTTCCACCCTTTCCGTGGGTTGGGTGTATTCCTCTTCCTTGTGATTTGATTTTGATGGTTGAGGGTCCGTTCCAACCTCCTTGTCACTTCTCAACATGATAGCATTGGTGGTTTCAAATTCTCCCTTCTGATTTGCAATGGTTGAACTAGGGAGTTCGCCTTGGTCGCAAAATTGTCCTTCGAACTCCGCTATCTGCCCAATTTGCTTTTCCAGAGTAGTAAGTAATTGAAAAATCGTATCATTATCATTTGAATTACCTACATTACTTTGGGCAGGTTGTGGTGGCTGCATAGGCGTTGAATAGAACTCCTCATACGGCTGCCAATATCCTTCTTGTTGAGCCTCATTGTCTTGATTTTGTAAGCCCTGCACCAAACAAATTAATTCATCAAGCTTTTGATTATAATCTATTGACGAACTTAAATTTGGTTGGGCATATTGAATATGAGGTTGTGGTGGGTGCATAGGTCTTGAATAGAACTCCTCATATGGTTGCCAATATTCTCCTTGTTGAGTCTCCTCGACTTGGTTTTGTGAGCCCTGCACCAAACAAAGTAATTCATTAAGCTTTTGATTATAATCTATTGACGAACTTGAGTTTGGTTGGGCATATTGAATATGAGGTTGTGGTGGATGCATAGACGTTGAATAGAACTCCTCATAAGGCTGCCAATATCCTTCTTGTTAAATATGTTGAGGTTCCCACCATATAGAGTTTGAATGATCACTCCAATCGGAATTGTAAGTATTGGAAAACACGTCGTTCCTTGATTGATTATGATCAAATGTACCAACTCTTTGCGTTGGTACTCTTCCATAAGTTGTGACAAAAGAGAAGCACTATCAAGTGCCATGTCTTGCGTCTAAAATAAAACTAAAAAAAATATATATACACAAACGAAAATAAAACAATCCAAGAGATTAGCAAAGTTGCTAATCCCCGGCAACGGCGCCAAAATTTGATGCGATATTTATACGCACACAAATTAAACCCTCTTTTCGTCAAATTGTAGTAAGTATGCAAGTAGGGATCGTTCTGGACCGGGGATTAGGAGGGATTGCAAATCTCTTGGAAACTGACACAAAAACGTAAAAACAATATAAAACGCTATCCTAGACTCAAAGAATGCAAAACTAAAGTTTAAAACACTAAGACAAACCAAAAACTCAAAATGCTTTAAAACATAAACTAAACAGATTCTAAGCACTAAAGAATAAGAAAGTAAAGGGGGATTGAGTTTTGAACGAAATTAAACTAAATGAACAAATTGTAATTAAAGCAGAATGTAAATATGAATATGATGAAAATAGAATGAATGGATGCTAGCCAAGGGGTTTATCTCCACACATGTTACACTTGCATAATAAAAAGATTTCCAATTGCGTTTCAACAAATCATTAATTCTCAACGCCCTGGGTCAATTAGGTCCGCTTAAATTAACCGTCAAGTTTTCCTTAAGTTAATGAATTGGATGGGTTAGAGCAACGCAATTCACAACATTCTCCAAAAGTCCTTTACGTGAAAAGCACAATAAAGATACAATCAAAGATCATTAAGCATCATGAAAACTATAAGTGTTGACGAGGCATTCGTTACTATGGAATACGCATGAAACTAGTGCCAAGAATTCATTTAACGCGATTGTTTATAAGCAACCTCCACTACTTGTGAATATAAGTTCGTAACTATTAGGTGAAACTCACTTATATTCTAGCGTCATATTTATGCATGAAAATTAAGCGCGCATTCTCAATAAACATATATAAATAAGTTATCAATCAAACGGTTAAACAAATTGAATCCACAACTTATGAAACGCAATTAGAAGTAATCAAATTATATTGCAAGTATAAACATATATTTCGAATCACCCCCTAGCTAAAGGGGGGTTTAGTTCCTCATACAAAACAAAGAGAATTGAAATTAAACATTGAAATCAAAGAAACGCCTAAACATTCCAACAACTCAAACTTGAATTGTATGAACGTTTAGGCCCTCTTCTCTTCCTCTTTATTGTAGCATAAGGTCTAAGGATAGTTGGTTTGGGGGAATGGAAGTGTGGAATGGAGTGAGGAGTGATGGAAATGGAAAGATGGTTTTTGGATTCTAAGGGAAACTCACGGCTAAGAGAGAAAGGGATGTGTTTGTGGTGTGTTGTGTATGAAATGAGATGTGAATTGAATGGGGAATGAATGAATGCAAGGGTATTTATAGGAGTAGTGGAGGGAACATATGGCTATGTCATTTGTAGGTGAAGTAGGTGTGTGAGGTTGGTGAAGTAAGTGGAGGTTGTAGGTGAAGTAGGTGGAGGTTGTAGGTGAAGTAGGTGGATGTTGTAGGTGAAGTAGGTGGATGTTGTAGGTGATTATGAGTGATAAGTGATAAGTGTATGATATGTTAAGTGATAAGTGAATGATTATGATAAGTGATAAATGAATGTATAATATGATAAGTGGTGAATGATATGTGGAATAAAGATGGAGAAGGTGGTTGTAATGATGCATGGTTGTAGTTTAAGGTGTTGAATATGGATTTGCATGGCCTTTGAAGTGATTGTGGGTTTTGGAATTGGAAGGAAATGCATGGCCTTGGGGTTGGTTTAAGAGAGAATGGGCTAGGCCCTTTGTTTTATGTCCAAAGTGAAAATAAGGCCTTCAAATTCGTCCAAACTTTGGCTCCATGGATAAGCTATCCAATCCATGCCCAAAAATGCTCCAAATAGCCTCAAAATGCACTTTCTTGCTCCCTAAGCCCTTAGAACCTGAAAACACACAAAAGAAGCATAAAGAACTAAAATAACTAAAGAAACATAACGTAAATGTACGAGAACAAGCCATTTAAGTCGCATGAATATGCTCCTATCAATCACAACTAGAATTAATCAACTCATATCATAAATGTAATCATGGTTTCAAAGCCTCCCCTAACTAAAACGAGTTTAGCCTCTCATGTTCACAACAAAACAAAGGAAAATTGAATTAAACATTGAAAACAAAAGATAGATTACACCTAAAAACGCTTCAACACTCCAACTTGAATGCACAAACGTCCAAGGCTTCTTCTTCTTCTCTTCTTCCTTGCAAGGTTGCGGCACAAGAGGTCTAGGGTGATTTTAGATGAATTTCTGGGTTGTGAATGGATTTAGGTTGGTAGGGTGGTGCGGCAAATGAGATATGAAATCAGAAATAAAGGGAAGAAAGGAAAGGTTACTTGCGGCAAAGGTTTAAATGAAAAGGAATGTGATTTAATGCTAAATTTAGGCAAAGATTTGGGATGGAAAAGGTATGTGAGGTGTGGCTGAGATTGGGGTGAAAAGGAATGTGGTTTTATGACATAGAATAGGAAACAAGGACCTCCCTTGCACGGCAAGGGATGGAAAGTCAATGGGCTGCACGACAAGGATTGTTAGGTTGCAAAGAAGGCTTGGTTTGTGTCCTAAAAGGCATAGGAGTCTTCAATGTTGCTGAAACATGAGGTCTTTTAGGATTAGGAAAGGTTAAACCAAAATAGGAAACCTTGGCTTAACTTTCCCACTTCAAGTAGGAAACCTTCTTTGACTAGGATTCCTCTTTTGATTAGGAATCCTCTTGTGATTAGGAATCCTAACACCCTTAGGTCTCCAAAATGCTCCAAAATGCACCTTTTTGCTTCCTTAGTCATATGAACCTAAAAACACACAAAAATAGCTTAAACTACTAAAATAACAATGAACTAACAACATAAATGTACGAAAACAAGCTAACTAAGTTGCCAAAATATACTCCTATCAAATTCCCCCACACTTAGCTTTTGCTAGTCCTCTAGCAAAACAACATAAAAGAAACAACAACCAAAACCAAACACATTCTAAACCTTCCAACATGTACCTCAGGGATTTCCAACGAACATGACCCATTAAAGAACATCATTCCCACGGTTTTTGGCTTTCTTTACACTTTAGAAAACACTTAACCATAGTTACCACTTACTAGTTCACATTTAATCAATTAAAACAACGTTTTGAATGTAATAACATGCCTTAGAGAATTCCCTCAAGTCCTCACTAGAATACTCTCTATTTTCACACAGATTTTCTAACTACACACCCTACACTAGGTATATGTGAGAAGAAGATTGATTTAAACATGAAGACTAACACTCACATATGTTATAACAAAGAAAGCATTTTCTGGATTTATGACAATGACATGGATATGATCTCATGAATGGAATGCTTCTACTTAGAACGAGAACCAATGATTCCATATGCTCATACCAAATTCAAACTCCACATATTGAACACATAACATCAAGATAGAAGTTGAGGGATTGCAACGGGGCTAAGGGTATTGGCTAACAAAGAAAGGTAAAGGATAAACAAAGGTTCTTAAAGCAATAGGAAGCAAAGTAATGAAATTGACACTTAAACTCACTTTTGATGACATAAATTAACTTTTAAAAGGGAAGATTCATGCAACATTTAGGGTCAAATTCAAACTTTTGGACCCTTCCTTCAATACCCAACACTTGTGAAATCATTCTCACTTATTTTTCAACTCTTTTTCTTTCTTTTCACCACTTTTCTATTTTCTTTTTATTTTTCCATGAATTTTTTTTTTCTTCCTTGCTGTGCCTTATTATCTTCCTCCACACTTGTTTTCTGCAATATGTTAATCAAAAGGAATTCATTCTGATAGGAGCATATTTATGCGACTTAATTGGCTTGTTCTCGTGCATTTACGTTGTGTTTCTTTAGTTATTTTAGTCTTTTAAGCCATTTTCGTATGTTTTCAGGGTTGAAGGGCTAATGGAGCAAAGAAGTGCATTTAGGGCCTTTTTGAGCACTTTTGGGCTAAGGATGGATAGCTTATGCATGGAGCCAAAGTGTTGGACAAAATTGAAGGCCTTGTATGCACTTAGGACATAAAACAAAAGGCCTAGCCCATTCTCTTCCCAAAAACCTACAAATTTCAGCCATGCACCCATCCTTGCCGTGGAAATTCCATCCCAATTCCATGCAATCTTCATGATTGCAGCCACATGCATTCATCCTATCATTTTCTGCATATTCACTTCCATATTCCCTCTTTAATCCACTTGCATTCTTAATCATTCACCCTAGCTTGTATCCACATGCTTTCCCAACAAACAAATCAGCCACATGCACACCAAACCACCCCTTGCCGTGCATCCCATTTGCATTTCCAGCATTCCCATTTGCATTTTCAGTTTTCCACCAACCAAAGTAGTTGTATCCACATGCATTCCCTTCTTTATTCATTCCTAGCTGCCATTCACATGTTCTCCCATCCATTATCTCCCTATAAAACATGCAATGCATTCATACAATTAAATTCCATTCACCACAACACAACACACAACACAAAATCCCCCATTATTGCCGTGCATACCCCTTCCAGTTTTCCAGCATTCTCTCCTCCATTGCAGCCACACCAACCACTCCCCACTCCATTCCACATACACCTAAAGCCCTAAACATTTCCTTAGACCTTGTGCTACAACAAAGAGGAAGAGAAGAGGGCCTAAATGTTCATACAATTCAAGTTTGAGTTGTTGGAATGTTTAGGTGTTTCTTTGATTTCAATGTTTAAATTTACTTCTCTTTATCTTATACGTATGAGGAACTAAACCCCCTTTAGCTAGGGGGTGATTCGAAATATATGTTTATGCTTGCATTTTGATTTGATTACTTCTAATTGCGTTTCAATAGTTGTGGATTCAATTTGTTTAACTGTTTGATTGATAACTTATTTATGTATGTTTATTGAGAGTGCACGCTTAATTTTCATGCATGAATATGACACTAGAATATAAGTGAGTTTCACCTAATAGTTACGAACTTATATTCACAAGTAGTGGAGGTTGCTTATAAACAATCGCGTTAAATGAATTCTTGGCATAAGTTTCATGCGTATTCCATAGTAACGAATGCCTCGTCAACACTTATAATTTTCATTGAACTTAATGATCTTTGTTGAATGTCTCTATCATGCGTATTCCATAGTTAGGGACTTTGATTAGGAATAATTTGGTTGTAATGTGTATTCCATTCAATCCAATGAATCTAGGGAAATCTGAAAGTTAATTTAAGCAGACCTAATTAACTTGGAGCATTGAGAATTCATGGTTTATTGAAATGCAATTGGAAATCATTTATTATGCAAGTGTAACATGTGTGGAGATGAACCCCTTGGCTAGCATCCATCCATTCTATTCTATCACAAATTCATATTTACATTCTGTCTAGTTTATTAATTTGTTTCGTTATTTCAATTTTCGTCAAATCTAAACCCCCCTTTACTTTCTTGTCAAATTTAGTTAGAAATCAATTTAGTTTGTGTTTTTAAGAGTCTTGAGTCAAGTTACAACTTAATTTCGTCCAAATTCACCAAAGTGCTCAAAACTGCCCAGAAAGTGTTTTTAAGGCAGTTTTGAGTGTTTTGGGTGATGTTTGAGTCTTTTGGTTTGTTTTAGTGTTTTAAGCGTTTAGTTTCGCATTCTTTGAGTCTAGTTTAGTGTTTTAAACTTTATTTTACGTTTTTGAGTCAGTTTCCAAGTGATTTGCAATCCCTCCTAATCCCCAGTCCAGAACGATCCCTACTTACATACTTACTACAATTGATAAAAAGAGGGTTTAATTTGTGCGCGTATAAATCTCGCATTACATTCTAAGTCATGATTCACTATCCTTTAAGAATAAGGGTATGGAAAGTCCTAATCTAGGCTAGGTAAGGATGATGTGGTTAATAAAGAAAATAGGCTTGAAAAGGCTCAAAAGGGGTAATCCTACAATACATATGCAAAAAGGGTTAGGCTTTTTGGCTTTGGCTTAACTAACAACTTCACCTTATTGTGTGTTATGCAATCAATATCATGCTTTGAATGAAATGGGCATGAGTTCTAGTATTTGGAACTATAATGAAATGCATTCCAAGTAGCAACCAAGCAAAGAATGAAGAGATCATGCAACGACTTTAGAAAACAAGAAATCACAGATTTATACTCTTCAAAGAACGTTATAGGCTCAAGTCTCTCAAGGATGTAGCGTTAGTTTGAGTTCCTTCCTTCAAGCATGTTACAAAAACTGATTTTCTCTTTGTGATTACATGTGAATTCGTAAACTATAACCATAACCAAGCATAAACCAAAGTGTAAATCAAACTTCCATCCATGTTTACAACATTCTTTAATAGTTATGCAATTAAAAACCAAATCCTCATCATTATGTTGGAAGGTACCCTAAGACACAAACAAACACACAAAAACAACTTTAAAACAACTCTTTTTGGGCTTTTCAAAACTATTTTGCAATCTTTTTGTAAATTTTCGGATTTTCGGATTTTCAGATTTTCTGATCAAAAGACATGAAAACACTTCAAAACACTCTAAAAGCACTTAAAAACAGTGAGAAACAACATTAGAAGTGATAGGTGATAAAATCCCACGAAAATCATGCAAAAACAACTTGTTTACCCCCCCCCCCCAACATTTAAATCCAACATTGTCCTCAATGTTTCAAACAAAGACTCACATTCAAACAACATAAACTAACTAGCATGACGAAATAAAAGCATTAAAGAGAAAGAGAAAGTTAGGAACGCAAATCTGATTGTTTGGAATGAATTGTTGAATTGCCCAAATCCTCTCTAGTTGAATGCATGGGTTGCCTCCCAAGAAGTGTGTGCTTTAATGTCGTGCAGCCGGATGAACATTCTTCTTAGCATTAATTGGACCCCACGGCATGGAGGGTGACATCCTCCATAACCTGCCCTTCTACACTTGCATAATATGGCTTCAAACGATGCCCATTCACCTTGAAGTCTTGGCCATTCCTCAAGCTTTGGATTTGAACTGCACCATATGGAAAAATATGAGTAACAACAAATGGCCCAATCCACTTAGAATGTAACTTACTAGGAAATAAACGAAGGCGAGAATTAAAATGTAAAACTGTTTGCCCTATGGAGAATGTTTTGCTTCGGATCATCTTGTCATGGAAAGCCTTGGTCTTTTCCTTGTAAATGCAAGCATTCCCATATGCTTCAAGCCTAATCTCCTCAAGTTCATTCAATTGCAACTTTCTATGAATTCCAGCCGCATCTATGTCCATGTTGAATGTCTTGATTGCCCAATGAGCCTTGTGTTCTAACTTCATGGGGAGATGGCATGGCTTGCCATAGACTAGCCGAAAAGGTGACATCCCTATGGGTGTTTTGTAAGCCGTTCGATAAGCCCACAATGCATCCTCCAAACGCAAGCTCCAATCTTTTCTTGTTGGCCCAACGGTTTTTCTCCAAGATTTGCTTGATTTCTCTATTAGATACCTCGGCTTGGCCATTGGTTTGAGGATGATAAGGTGTTGAAACCTTATGTGTGACTTGATACTTCTTGAGCAATGCCTCGATGGTACGATTGCAAAAATGAGACCCTCCATCACTAATAAGCACTCTAGGCATCCCAAATCTAGCAAAGATGTTAGTTTTGATAAAATCTGCAACAACTCTTGAATCATTAGTACGGGTGGCCTTGGCTTCCACCCATTTGGAGACATAATCAACCGCAAGCAAAATATTAGTGAAACCAAATGAAGAAGGGAAGTGACCCATGAAATCAATGCCCCAAACATCAAAAATTTCAACATTAAAGATGGGTGTTTGCAGCACTTGGTCCCTTGCACCTATATTTCCCATGCGTTGACAACAATCACAAGTTAAACAAAAAGTTCTAGCATCTTTAAAGATTATAGGCCAATAAAAACCGCATTCTAACACCTTAAGGGCAGTGCGTTGTGTGCCAAAGTGCCCTCCACATGCATAAGTGTGACAAAAGGTTAGAATTAAATTAAATTCACAATCATGCACACAACGACAAACAATCTGATCCGCACAAAATTTCCACAAATATGGGTCATCCCATACATAAAACCGTGCCTCCTTCTTAAGTTTATCACGTTGGTGCTTGGTTATGGTGTTTGGAACATGTTTTGACACCAAAAAGTTCACCAAATCGGCATACCAAGGTTCACTTACCTTAATGGACAACAATTGCTCATCAGGGAATGTCTCTTGGATGGGTAAGGAGTCCTGATTGCACACCAAACGACTTAGATGGTTAGCAACCACATTTTCACTCCCTTTCTTGTCTCTAATTTCAATGTCAAACTCCTTGAGAAGAAGCATCCATCGAATTAGCCTTGGTTTGGCCTTCTTTTTAGTGAATAAGTACTTCAAAGCTGCATGGTCAGAATATACAATCACTTTAGTACCAAGTAAATATGAACGAAACTTATCTAAAGCAAACACAACGGCAATAAGTTCTTTTTCAGTGGTAGAGTAGTTTAATTGAGCATCATTCAATGTCCGGGATGCATAATATATGACATGTGGTTGCTTGTTCTTCCTTTGGCCCAAAACAGCCCCTATTGCATAATCAGATGCATCACACATTAGCTCAAAAGGCAAAGTCCAATCTGGTGGGATGATAATTGGTGCCATGGTAAGCATGTCCTTGAGATGCTTGAATGCCTTCTCACACTCCTCGTTGAACTCAAAAGCCACTTCTTTTTGTAGGAGACGGTATAGGGGTTGTGCAATCTTGGAAAAATCCTTGATAAATCGCCTATAGAATCCTGCATGCCAAAGAAAAGAATGAACCTCTCTAACCGAAGTAGGAGAGGGTAAGTAACGTACAAGATCTATTTTAGACTTATCAACTTCAATTCCTTTCTCAAAGATGATATGACCCAAAACTATGCCTTATTTCACCATAAAATGACATTTTTCCCAATTTAAAACAAGGTTAGTTTCCATGCATCTTTTCAAGATTAAAGTGAGATTATGCAAACAATCATCAAATGAGTCCCCAAACACACTAAAATCGTCCATAAACACCTCAATAATTTTTTCAACATAATCCGAGAATATACTTACCATGCATCGTTGGAAAGTGGCCGGTGCATTGCATAAACCAAATGGCATACGATGATAAGCAAAAGTACCAAATAGAAAAGTAAAAGTGGTCTTTTCTCGATCATCCGGCGTTATGACAATTTGATTATAACCCGAATAACCATCAAGAAAGCAATAAAAAGAATGACCGGGTAACCTTTCAAGCATTTGATCAATGAATGGCAAAGGAAAATGATCTTTCCTTGTTGCGGCATTTAGCTTCCTATAGTCAATGCAAACTCGCCAACCGGTTTGAATGCGTGTGGGCACAAGTTCATTCTCTTCATTCTTCACCACCGTGACTCTGGACTTCTTTGGAACTGGACCGGTGAAACCCAACAACTATCCGAGATAGGATAGATGACACCACAATCAAGTAGTTTGATGATTTTCTTCTTCACGACTTCCATCATTGGCGGGTTGAGTCGGCGTTGTGCTTCCCTTGATGGTTTGGCTCCTTCTTCCATAAGAATTCGGTGCATGCATGTGGTAGGGCTTATGCCCTTGATATCGGTCAAAGTCCACCCAACGGCCGTTTTGTGCTCTTTAAGAACCCTCACCAATTTCTCCTCTTCTTGTGTCGTGAGTGAGGATGCCACAATGATGGGCAATGTGTCTTGCTCGCCCAAGAACACATACTTCAAGTGGTTTGGCAACGATTTAAGCTCAAGGGTAGGTGGTTGTTCTATAGAAGGACGCAACTTGTTAGTTGAAATTGGAATTGACATTGGAATAGGGGACTTACCATTGAGCCGTGGCAAGGACTCTAGGGCAGCCACGGTCTCAATCACCTCATCATCAAAGGGCACGGCATGGTATTGCATATTGGTGTCGTGGGGTGCCATGGGTGCTGCCACTTGATCCATCACTTCTATGCCACTTGTAAGGATCGTTTCAAGTGCATCTTCATGTAATTGATCAAGGTGTGCCTGCGCCAAAGAATCAAGAATATCAATAGAGAAACATGAGTGATCATCATTAGGGAATCTCATGGTTTCAGAAATATTAAAATCAATCACTTCCCCATCAAATTCCATTGTTAAAGTGCCTTTAAACACGTCGATCTTAGTTCGGGTCGTCTTTATGAATGGCCTCCCAAGACGGAGCGGCAAGGATGGAGCATGGGTGGTTTCTTCCATCTCAAGAACATAGAAATCCGCTGGAAAGATCAAGTTATTCACCTGCACTAAGACATCTTCCACTACTCCCTTTGGATAGGTATTAGATCTATTGGCCAATTGAATAATCACACCATCATTTTTCAATTCACCAAGGTTCATGGATGCATAAATCGAGTATGGCATGACGTTAATTGAAGCTCCTAAGTCTAACATACCATGTTCGAACTTAGTTTGGCCAATAATACAAGGAATTGTAAAGCTACCTGGATCTTTGCACTTTGGTGGTAACTTTCGTTGTAAAACAGCGGAAATGTTTTCACTTACCCTAACCACCTCTTTATTTGAAGCCCTCTTCCTTGTGGTGCAAAGTTCCTTCAAGAATTTGGCATATTTGGGCACTTGCCTGATGGCATCTAGGAGCGGGATATTGACTTGAACTTTCCTAAACGTCTCAAGAATGTCTTTCTCATGCTCCTCCTTCTTTGTTTGCAAAAAACTGTGAGGAAAAGGAACATTGGGTGGAACGGGGTTAGAACTAATCGAATTTGAACTCAACTTACCTTTAGTGGCCGAATTGGATGAATTGGATGCATTAGGGTCCCTAGGTAGTTGCGGCAAGGGTGTTTCTACCCTTGCCGTGGCCTTGCTTAACTCATCCTCCTCCAATTGCAGCTGCCCCTCTTCATTAGGACCTGTTTTGGATGGTGTGGATGTAGTGCCAACTTCTTTTCCACTTCTCAAGGTGATTGCTTTGGCAGATTCGAACCCTCCATTCGGATTGATAATGGTTGAGCTTGGGAGCTTGCCTTGGTCTTGGAATTGCCCTACAAACTCCACAATCTGCCCAATTTGCTTCCCCAAGTGGTCCACCCTTTTGTCTTGGTTTTGCATTGCTTTTTCTTGATTTTGCAATGCTTTGTTTTGATTCTCTTGCCCCTGAGACAAATTGGTAAGTAACTTAAGAAGTGTAGCATTGTCCAAAGACGTACCTTGATTGTTTTGGGCAGATTGGGATTGGTTTGGATTAGTGAGGTTGGGTTTGGTGTAAAACCCCGGGGGTTGTTGCCTAAAGCATCCTTGTTGTTGAGGTTGTTGGGGCTCCCTCCACTTAAAGTTTGGATGGTCTCTTTAACCCGGATTGTATGTGTTAGAAAATGGATCATTCCTTGGCTGATTTTGGCTTGGAAATCCAATGGCATTTGCACTCTCCCATCCCCCATTCTCAATCAATTGAGGGCACTTTTCCGAAGGGTGTCCTTGGATCGAACATACACCACATACAATTGGTCCTTATATCTTCATTCCTTCGGCCATCTGAGACACAATAGAAGTAAGATTAGTTTAAATGTCAGATTGAGAACTTACCTTATGCACTTGTTGCCGTGGGGGGTCCTTTTGCCCAATTCCTTCATATTGTTGTGCATTGAGAGCACGGTTCACAATTAGGTTCTTAGCTGCCATGGGAGTTTTGTCCACCAACGCACCTCCTGCCGAGGCATCGAGCATTTGCCTTTCAATGGCAAGAAGGCCTTCATAGAAGTATTGAAGTAGAAGCTCCTCTTTCATTTGATGTTGAGGATATGATGCAACAAGGGCTTTAAAACGCTCATAGTACGTCGGAAAAGACTCCCCTTGACTTTGTTGGATTCCGCTAATTTTCTTCCTCAAGAGAATGACTCTTGAAGTAGGAAAGAACTTCTCAAGAAACGCCCTTTTCATGCTCTCCCAACAAGTGACCATTCCGGGTGCTAGCTAGTATAACCAATCCTTGGCTTTTTCCAATAGTGAGAATGGAAAGGCCTTCATCTTCAAAATATTGCTATCAACATTGATTGGAGTCATGCTTGAACACATCACCTCAAACTCCTTTAAATGCTTGTTGGGATCCTCCATGGACAGTCCATGGAACTTTGGAATGTGGTGCAATAAACTTGACTTCAATTTAAATTCGTCAGTTTTATCTTGAGCCGCCCTTGGGTATTGGATGCATAATGGTGCGGCATTGTCCATTCCCGAGGCGGAAAGTTCCTTCATTGTACGGTTGTCCGCTGCCATGACTTGGACCTCTTCTTCCTCCCTTGCCGTGAGTTCCTCTTCCTCCTCAAAATTAGAAGCTGAACTAGAACTTGATGGGTGAAGTTCTTGGTCCTTCTTCTTTCTTCTCAAAGTGCGCTCAAAATCGTCGTCAAAATCCAAGATGTTTGCACGAATAGGTTGAGAACTACGAGTCATAAACTAGTACCTACAAACAAGAAAAGAAATAAGGTCAGTAGCTAAAACAAAGATATATGAAAAAGAAACGAAAAGAAACAACGGGGGATTAGCAAAGTTGCTAATCCCTGGCAACGGCGCCAAAAATTTGATGTGATAAATAATAGCACTCAAATTAAACCCTATTTTTGACAATTGTAGTATAGATATAAGTAGGGATCGTTCTAGGCTGGGGATTAGGAGGGATTGCTAATCTAATGGAAACTGACTCAAAGATACAAAAATATGCTTAAAAACACTTAAACAAACTCAAAGACTCTTAACTAAACTTATATGACTCAAATAAAACTTAAAAGACTCAAAACAACTCAAAACAATCAAAAGGACTCAATTTGAACTCTAGGGCTTAATCTGGACGAAAATAGAATTAGTTTTGACTCAAAAGACTCAAAAACACACTTTTGGACATATTTGAAACAAGTAAGTAAAGGGTATTGGGTTTTGGACGAATTTAAAAGAAAAACAAGTAACTAAAAGACTTAAAAGAGATTTGGACGAATTTGAGAAAACCAATGGATGATTAGATAGCTAGAGGATACTTTTCCACACATGATACATTCAAGCACAAGTTGATTTCCAGTTGCTTTTCCGATAAACCATGAACCTCAACACCCCAGATTAACCGTGACATCACTAATTAACCCTCAGATTTTCCTTAAGTTATTGGATTGGATGACATCATACGACAACCCAAAGCATTCTTCAAAAGTTCCCTACATGACATCATAATAGAGATACAATCAAAGATCATTACGTTCAATGAAAATCATAAGTATTGACAAAGCACTCGTAACTATGACATCATGATACTCATGCTAGGAATTTACTTAATATGATTGTGAAAACAATCTTAACTACTTGTGAATATAAGTTTGTGACGATTATATGAAACTCCCTTATATTCTAGCACCAAATTCAAGCATGCAAATTAAGTAGGCCTCCCTAATCAACATACAAGAATAAGTTATCCATCAAACGGTTAAGTAAATTGCATTCACAATTTATGAAATCACAACTGGAATTAATCAACTCATATCATAAACGTAATCATGGTTTCAAAGCCTCCCCTAGCTAAAACGAGTTTAGCCTCTCATGTTCACAACAAAACAAAGGAAAATTGAATTAAACATTGAAAACAAAAGATAGATTACACCTAAAAACGCTTCAACACTCCAACTTGAATGCACAAACGTCCAAGGCTTCTTCTTCTTCTCTTCTTCCTTGCAAGGTTGCGGCACAAGAAGTCTAGGGTGATTTTGGATGAATTTTTGGGTTGTGAATAGATTTAGGTTGGTAGGGTGGTGCGGAAAGGGTTGGGGATGGTGTATGGATGTTTGGGTGAAGGTATGGATATGTATGAATGGTGGAAGAAGGGTTGGAAGGTTGCGGCAAAGAACTTTGTTTGTGTGAATGATGGCAGATTGTGTGGGTGAGTGATTAGGGTTGAATGAGAGGTGCAGCTTTGGTATTTATTTGAGGGAAAGAATCCTAAGGTTTATTACGTAGTTTAGGAAAGGATTTAACCCCAAATCCATAAGGAAAAGGAGATATGAAATCAGAAATAAAAGGGAAGAAAGGAAAGGTTACTTGCGGCAAAGGTTTGAATGAAAAGGAATGTGATTTAATGCTAAATTTAGGCAAGGATTTGGGATGGAAAAGGTATGTGAGGTGTGGCTGAGATTGGGGTGAAAAGGAATGTGGTTTTGTGACATAGAATAGGAAACAAGGACCTCTTTTGCACGGCAAGGGAAAAAAAGTCAATGGGGTGCACGACAAGGATTGTTAGGTTGCAAGGAAGGCTTGGTTTGTGTCCTAAAAGGCATAGGAGTCTTCAATGTTGCTGAAACATGAGGTCTTTTAGGATTAGGAAAGGTTAAACCAAAATAGGAAACCTTGGCTTAACTTTCCCACTTCAAGTAGGAAACCTTCTTTGACTAGGATTCCTCTTTTGATTAGGAATCCTCTTGTGATTAGGAATCCTAACACCTTTAGGCCTTCAATTTCGTCCATTCATTTTGCTCCAAGCATATGCTATTCATTCCAAGTCCAATTTTGCTCTAAAATGCTCCAAAATGCACCTTTTTGCTTCCTTAGTCAGATGAACCTAAGAACACACGAAAATAGTTAAACTACTAAAATAACTATAAACTAACAAAATAAATGTACGAAAACAAGCTAAGTAAGTCGCCTAAATATGCTCCTATCAATCAACCCCAAAACGACATGTTTTCACTTCTTTTGTCTTCAAATTGATCCTAAAGTACATGTAACTACACATTAACACCAAATAAGGTAAAATGCAACCAGTTTAACTTAAAAACATCATAAAGAGACTAGAAATGGATGGTATAAAAGCATGAAATATATGAGTTATCATTGCTCTCCAGTGTGATAGGGTAAACCAATTCCCCAACACCCATATGGGTTTGCTCTCCAAGGCGGGAGGTAAACTTTACACTCCGAATATCTAGACGTGGATCAACCGGGTTGCCCTAGTATAACTAGGTGCACAATGGCTTGCGCCGGGATTCCTAGAAGTAGCCATAATGGTCTTTTTCAAGGCTTAGCTAGCTGAAGAATTTTGGTCTCTTGGCCCAATCCATGGGGAACTGGGCCCTAGAGACGGAGGGGGAACATTACGCAGTACGCCCTACTAACAGCTGCCTTGGAACCCTAAAGCTGCTACCGAGTGCACTAAGGTAATGTGGTAGAAACTAGCACATAAATTAAACCCTATCATTTAGACAATTGTAGTATGAGCAAGTAGGGATCGTTCTAGGACGAGGATTAATCAACACAAATTAAACTTAAAAACCAAAAACTAAGCTAGACTAACACAAAATAAGAACTGAGGGGATTTTTGGACGAATTTTAACAAAAATAAAGTAAACTGCAGCAAACAAATTAGGTCTTGTACGAGATATAGGTGAAAGGCTAGCTAGATGATTGTTCTCCACATGTGAAACATATGCATACAAATCGATTTCCAGTTATTATTTCTATAAACCATGAATGACAATGCCCCAAATTAACTGTGAACAACACTAATTAATTTCAAATTTTCGTAAGTTCAATGAATTGGACTCAGCAACGCAACCAAATTATTCTTCTTAAGTTCCCTAACTATGAAAAGCATATAGAGATACATCTCAATGATAATTAAGTTCTATGAAAATCATAAGCATTGACAAAGCATTCGTAACTATGAAAAACATGATACTCCTACCAAGAATTTACTTAACTCAATCATGAATAGTGATTTTTACTACTTGCAAATATAAGTTCATAAGGATTAGGTGAAATTCCCTTATATTCTAGCATCAAATCCCTGCATGCAAACTAAGTATACATCCTTAACAAACATACAAGAATAAGTTTTCTATAAAGCAGATAAGTAAATCGCATTCATGTTTTATGAAACAATAACTGGAGGTAATCAATTTATATAAAACATATGATCATGGCTTTGAATTCACCCCTATCTAAAAAGAAATTTAGTTACACATGTTCAACATAACTGAAAAATAATCTAAAATAAACATTAAAACTAAACAAGGATAGAAAGAACTCTAAAAACTCCAATGGTTGAACGGCAGGTTGCGGCACAATCTCTCCCTCCTTTGGCTCTTGCAGGTTATGGTACCAATTTGGAATAGAACATACGGCACCAAGTTTTCTCCCCCACAATTGCTGCGGCAAAACAAAAAAAAAAAAAAATTATATATATATATATATAGGGTAGGGTTCGGTAGAAACCAAGGAGAAAAAGGATTAGGGTGTTTGAATGGATTATGACTCCTAGAATCATATGGGAAGTATTTAGAATAGGATAAGGACTCCTTTTGCAGCTCAAGATAATATGAGATAATGTTGGATAAGAGAAGATAAGTTTGGATAAAGTTAGATAAGATTATGTCTTTCCTTGTCTTCCAAGCTTCCAAATTTGATTCCTCCATATTTTAGCACATATTTAGCACATGTTAAACACCAAAAACGTCTAGCCCCACTGCTCCACACGCATGCTATCCAATCCAAGTCCAAAACTGCTCCAAAGTGCTCCATTTAGCCATTTATTGTCACCTTTACCAATTGGACCTACAATAATACGAAAATAACTTAAACTACGATAATAAATGGAAATTAACTAAGTAAATGCAAAGAAATAAGATACCAAAGTTGTATAAATATGCTCCTATTACTTAGCTAGCTGAAGAATTTTGGTCTCTTGGCCTAATCCGTGGGGAACCGGGCCCCAGAGACGGAGGGGCCACATTACGTAGGACGCCCTACTGACAGCTACCCTGGAGCCCTAAAGCTACTAGCGAGTGCACTAAGGTAACCTACGGTTACCAAAAGACTGCCTATGGCTTACCTTTCGAGTAGTAAGCCGCGTTAAACTTATATAATCGCATGTTTCTATGAAAGGTTAAACAAGTTAGCGCGCATATATGGAGCTTCATCCATTGCCGACATGTTACACAATCGATGAGCTTTACTTCTTCCAAAGCGCGAAATGACCTACACCAAGTTCTAAAGTGTTATGATATTTGCTACACAACCTATGGAATTGGAGAAAGCCAAAGCTAATAGCTTAGTGGCCGCGCGGACTTGTCTGCTTCTGTAAGTAAAACGTCCAGCTACCGACCCTATGGCTAACAACTTTGCAAAATTCTACGCCAACACCTATGGTTGCATAGGCTACGTGGGCCTGTCTACTTATAGAAAAGTAGCACGCCTGCCGCTGGTCTATAAAGTCTAAGGTTAAGGCACAGACTAAAGAAGCAAAGATGAAGAAAAGTGAAGGAAACAAGTTTATTAAATTTTCTAAGCAAAATTGATAGACAACTAGCAAAAACCGAAGGGGTTCAAGTGAAGCAAAAAAGCAACAAGGAAAACAAAGAAAATCCTAAAGGCTACCTAGAAGACTACACTTCAACAGCTTAGACATTCCACGACTACCCGGTCGCCACACCTTCAACAGCCGCGACACCATCCAACGCTTCATCCTCGGTTGCTTCAGCCTCGGCATCAGCTTCTTCGACTAATTCACTAATGGTAGCCTTGAAAGTAAAGACGAGCAAGTCTTCCAAAGAAATAGAGAAGGTTTTGAATTCTTTACCATAAAACTTAAATCAAATAACCGCCCAAAGAAATGGTCTACATAACTCAGCTTGTAGAAATCGGCTTGACTTTGAGTAAGTGAAGCGTCGAACCTAGCCTCGAACCCTTCAACTGCTCATTCTCCTTGAGCAAACTAGCGTGGACGCACTGCAACTCATCCACTTGGTTCTTCAGACTATCTTTGATCTTCAAAACACCCTGGAGTTCCAACACTTGAAGTTCAAGCCTATCAATGACCGTCTTGAAATGGATCACTTGGTTATAAGCAACGATCAGTTCTTCATCCTTTGCATAAGCAACAGAGCAAAGCTCAGAGATGGCACGCTCAAGTCTTGAATATGTGGTATGTAACACCCAATCTCCTTCTCTGCACCTTCATACTTAACTTGGATCACATCAAGCTTAGTCTTCAAATCTACGATCCCTTAGTGAGCGGTCTCAAGTTGCAGAGAAGTAGGGGCAAAGATATTAGAGCCCTTTAAAACGCCAAGGTCAGATTCCAACTTCTTGCTTTCTCGACCAATGAGTAAGCTTTGGCTACCACAATCATTGCCACCTCCTTAGCAGCCGTGGTGTCCTCTTGATCAATCAAAATAGACTTGGCTGCTAAAATCATTGTTTTCTGCATCATAGCTATCAAAGTAATCTTCCTATACTCAGTCTTATGCTTCGCAAAGGAACTTGGGCCAACAACCCCTTTAACGCCATCAACAAACTTGGCACACACACCCATGTCTTTAAGCAGATCTGGTTTCAAGAGCGCACAAATCTATGCAACCGTAGGTGTTGGCGTAGAACTTTACAAAGTTGTTAGCCATAAGGTCGAGCAGTAAGCCGCGTTAAACTTATACAACCATATGTTTCTGTGAAAGGTTAAACAAGTTAGTGCGCATATATGGAGCTTCATCCATTACCGACATGTTACGCAATCCATAAGGTTCACTTTTTCCATAGCGTGAAATGGCCTACACCAAGTCCTAAAGTGTTGTGATATTTGCTACACAACCTACGGAATTGGAGAAAGCCAAAGTTAACAGCCTAATGGCCCCGTGGACTTGTCTACTTCTGTAGGTAAGATATCCGGCTGCTGATCCTATGGCTAACAACTTTGCAAAGTTCTACGCCAACACCTACGGTTGCATAGGCTACGTGGGCTTGTCTACTTATAGAAAAGTAGCACGCCTGCCACTGGTCTATAAAGTCTAAGGTTAAGGCACAGACTAAAAAAGCGAAGATGAAGAAAAGCAAGGAAACAAGTTTATTAAATTTTCTAAGCAAAATTGATAGACAATTAGCAAAGACCGAATGGGTTCAAACGAAACAAAAAAGCAACAAGGATAACAAAGAAAATCCTAAAGGCTACTTAGAAGACTACACTTCAACAGCTTGGACATTTCACAATTACACGGTCGCCACACCTTTAGTAGCCGCGACATTCTGCAGCAGCACCGTCCAGCGCTTCATCCCCAGCTGCTTCAACCTAGGCATCAACTTCTCTGACTACTTTACCAATGGTAGCCTTAAAAGTAAAGATGAGCAAGTCTTCCAGAGAAATAAAAAAAGGTCTCGAATTCTTTACCAGAAAACTCAAAGTCAGATGGCTGCCCAAAGAAATGGTCTACATAACTCAGCTTGTAGAAATCAGCTTGACTCTAAGTAAGTGGAGCCTCAAACCTAGCCTTATCACCCTTAAACTGCTCATTCTCATCGAGTAAACCAACGTAGACGCGCTACAACTCATCCACTTGGTTCTTCAGACTATCTTTGATCTTCAAAGCACCCTGGAGTTCCAACACTTGAGGTTCAAGCCTATCAATGACCTTCTTAAAATGGATCACTTTGTTATAAGCAGCGATCAGTTCTTCATCCTTTGCGTAAGCAGCAGAGCAGAGTTCAAAGATGGTGTGATCAGTCATTCTCTACACTTTCATACTTAACTTGGATCGCATCAAGGTCTAAAGCTGCAGAGAAGTAGGGGCAGAGATATTAGAGCCCTTCAAAGCGGTAAGCTCAGATTCCAACTTCTTTCTTTCTCGACCAATGAGTAAGCTTCAGCTACGACAATCATTGTCATCCCTTTAGCAGCCGTGGTGTCTTCTTAATTAATAAGCATAGACTCAACTACTAGAATCGTCGTTTTCTGCATCATAGCCAACAGAGCAGTCCTCCTATACTCAGTTGTATGTTTCGGAAAAGACCTTGGACCAACAACCTCTTTAATGCCATCAATAAACTTGGCACACACACCCATGCCTTCAAGCAGATCTAGTTTCAAGATCGCACAAATCTCAGCACCAAGGGAAGTAGGCCTTGGCGCCACTTTAGCAGCAGAGTCCACCTTAACACTCTTCATAGTAGCAAGCCTCTCCAAATATGAACTAGACTTAGCTCCCAACGGACGCCTTGGCACTGATTTCGACACTGGGGGCAAGATGGAATCTCTATGCTGAGCAATCCTATCGATAATTGAACTAGTCATCATTGGCATGGCAAACGTCAATAGCTCAGATTTAGCATTTTCATCTTTCGTCCCCTTGGAAGAAGTCAAGTCAATCATAAGCCTGGGGCAACTGGCGGACCCTTAAGAGCAGCGTAAGAAGTCTTCAATTTTTTTTCAATCAACATCTATTTGGCAGGCGGGGAAAATCTCTTATTTCCACCTTCATTCATAGTAGGCTCCACGACAACAATCGAACGATCCAATGCATCCGCCTTTATCCTCCTTATCTCCTCTCTCAGAAGCAGCTCACTTTTCTTCGGGCGAAGAAGACTAAGCAGTCAACGCCATTCACGGTACTCAGTAAGGGAGCTCAACTTAAGCTGGCTTTTCCCTCATCAAGTAGGAGGCCTGCATATCCAGCATTCTAATAGCCTATTGATAGGAGCATATTTAGGCGACTTAGTTAGCTTGTTTTCTTACATTTATGTTGTTAGTTCATAGTTATTTTAGTATTTTAAGCTATTTTCGTGTGTTTATAGGTTCATTTGGCTAAGGAAGCAAGAATGTGCATTTTGGAGCCTTTTAGAGCAAACTTGGACTTGGAATGGATAGCATATGCTTGGAGTAAAAGGAATGGACGAAATTGAAGACCTAAAGATGTTAGGATTCCTAATCAAAGCAAGATTCCTAATCAAATTCCTAATTAAAAGAGGAATCCTAGTCAAAAAAGGTTTCCTACTTGAAGTAGGAAAGTTAAGCCAATGTTTCCTATTTTGGTTTGATCTTTCCTAATCCTAAAAGACCTTATGTTCTAGCAAAATTGAAGACTCCTATGCATTTTAGGACACAAAATAAGCCTTCCTTGCACCCTTATTGTCGTTGTCGTGCATTGCCTATATTTGCCCTTTCCTTGCCATGCAAGGGGAGGGGTTATTCCTTATTTTGTGTCACAAAATCACATTCCTCTTTCACCCAATTCTCAGCCGCACCTTGCATACCTTTTCTATCCTAAATCCTTGCCTAATTTCAGCCTTAAATCACATTCCTTTTCTTATAATTTAATGCCGCAAGTTTCTTTCCTTTTCCCTTAGGATTTCTGATTTTATGTCTCATTTTCCTTGTGGATTTGGGGTCTAATCCTTTCCTAAACTATGTAACAAAGTTAGGATTCCTTCCTTCAAATAAATACCTAAAGCCGCACCCTTATTCAACCCTAATCACTCATCTATACAATCTGCCATCATTCACAAACACTTAAGCCTTTGCCGCAGCCTTCATCCATTTTTCCACCATTCTCCTACTTTCATACCTTCACCCAAACACCCATACACCATCCCCAACCTTTGCCGCACCACCCTACCAACCTAAATCCATTCATAACCCAGAAATCCATCTAAAATCAACCCTAGACTCTTGTGCCGCAGCTTTGCAAAGAAGAAGCCTTGCACGTTTGTGCATTCAAGTTGGAGTGTTGGAAAATTTTTAGGTGTCATCTATCTTTTGTTTTCAATGTTTAAATCAATTTTCTTTTGTTTTGTTGTGAACATGAGAGGCTAAACTCGTATTAGCTAGGGGTGGCTTTGAAACCATGATTATGTTTATGATATGAATTGATTAATTCCAGTTGTGATTTCATAAATTGTGAATGCAATTTACTTAACCTTTTGATGGATAACTTATTCTTGTATGTTGATTAGGGAGGCCTACTTAATTTGCATGCTTGAATTTGGTGCTAGAGTATAAGGGAGTTTCACATAATCGTCACAAACTTATATTCACAAGTAATTAAGGTTGTTTTCACAATCATGTTAAGTAAGTTCCTAGCATGAGTATCATGATGTCATAGTTACAAGTGCTTTGTCAATACTTATGATTTTCATTGAACGTAATGATCTTTGATTGTATCTCTATTATCATGTCATGTAGGGAGCTTTTGAAGAATGCTTTGGGTTGTCGTATGATGTCATCCAATCCAATAACTAAAGGAAAATCTGAGGGTTAGTTAGTGATGTCACGGTTAATCTGGGGTGTTGAGGTTCATGGTTTATCGAAAAAGCAACTGGAAATCAATTTGTGTTTAAATGTATCATGTGTGGAAAAGAATCCTCTAGCTATCTAATCATCCATAGTTTTTCCCAAATAAGTCCAAATCTCATTTAAGTCTTTTAGTTACTTGTTTTTACTCTAATTTCTTCAAAAACCCAATCCCCTTTACTTACTTGTTTCAAATCTGTCCTTAAGTGTGTTTTAGAGTATTTTGAGTCAAAACCAATTCTATTTTCGTCCAAATTGAGTCCTAGAGTCTAGATTGAGTCTTTTTTATTGTTTTGTGTTGTTTTGAATCTTTTAAGTTTGTTTTGAGTCATATAAGTTTAGTTAAGAGTCTTTGAGTTTGTTTAAGTGTTTTTAAGCATATTTTTGTATCTTTGAGTCAATTTTCATTAGATTAGCAATCCCTCCTAATCCCCGGCCTAGAACGATCCCTACTTATATCTATACTACAATTGTCAAAAAGAGGGTTTAATTTGAGTGCTATTATTTATCACATCACCTATGAGGCCCACGACCTTCTCATTTCTTTCAATTGCCAGCCTAGCTCGCGTCAGGTCCAATAGCCCAAAAGACATGAGTCGTGCGACTCACCTAGCACTGTGCCCCAGCGTCACAATCCGTGACCCTAACCGCATAGCTACCTGGGCTTTAGCCAAGCTAAGCAGCCAAAGCACTGGTCCTTGCCACAACACTCATAGGCCCATGTTGAGCAGACTTCTGGCCCCTGCCAGTCGACGTGCCACACCACCTCGACGGCCACGCCGCTACAGCAGTATCCAAGAATAAGACAAGGAAAATTAAATTTTTCATACCTCGGTGCGGCACGGAGAAGACAAAGAAAGCAACGAAAAATGGTCCTTTGCATAGGCAAGTGTAGAAGATTGCTAGCGGAAGGGGAACAAATATCCTCTAGCTTTCTCTTTCTTGTAGGGAATGATAAATTGCCTTTTAAAGTTGATTTAACAATCTACTTAAGGTATACTTAAATAAACTTTAGAAGTAATTTATTTCCTTTTCCTGGAACGATCTAATTTCCAAGTAAAGAAGGAATCTACATCAAAATGGGAAACAATCATATGTTTCCTAATGCAAGAAGATCTCTACACATGCTGCCCTTTCCTGCGAGCAGCCCAACAAGTGTAGGGGCATTTATGGAGCCAAAAATAATCAAGAAAAATATGGAGGTGACACGTGGATTCTTGGGTGAAAAAGACAAAATTACCCTCGAGGAACGCCAGAACTCCCACACGCAAGCAGTGGACAATAATGGCCTAATCAAGGTCAAAGGTGATCAAAATAGGTATTTATTCAAAACCTATTTCATCAATCCTCATCAAATCCTCCCCATGAGGTAATCCCTATTTATTCTTTTCAAAATAGGATTAATTAGCTAATTAATTGATTAATTACCCAATTAATTGATTAATTGCCTAGTTAATCACAATTACACCCAAATCATTATAAGTGGCCGGCCACACCCCTATAAATAGCTTCCATTTCTCCCAAAAACCTAATTCCAACTCTCTTGCAAAACTCTCCAAATTTCTCTAAACACTTTACCCTCAAATTCTAACTTTGGCATCAGAGGTTCTTCAGCCAAAGCCCCAATTGTTTTGCAGGTGCATTTTCGTCCAAGAAGAAAAAGATGGAAATTTGCATCCACAATCTACACACAACTTTCTTTCTTCCAAGCCAGCCACCAGTTTTATGTCTTAGCTCCTAAACAAAATTATTTAAGGTGTGAGCTAAAAGATCTGTACGGGCCCAATGTTGTATGTGATTAATCTTATTAATGTTTTATAAGCAATGCATATATCTCCTTCATTTCTACTGACACACTCCAACCCGGATAATTTAGATGGATATCCAAAATGACTCAAATACCCAAGTGGACATTCGAAATGAAACGTGCTAGCTAACACCCAAAAAGTGACAAAGTCGTAGTGTGCAGTGTGGAGTAAGAAGAATAAATTCAAGTGAGAGTATAAAGTAAAAGTGAGAGCATAGTGCATAGTTAAGTTAACGAGCCCTTAAATAAAATGTGTAATGGAAGCCAGAGCTTCTAGTTAAATACAGCGAAAGCAAACTAATGTAACATGCCGAAGGTGTTAAATACAAAATTACTAGAAAGGCATGGCTCGGGTTTGATGAGGAGATGAAGATGAATGGTTTGCATGGATTGGGTTCAACGGGGAACGGCGTTGTCATTGCCTTCATGTGTGGTTGCCCATGGAAGAAAAGGAAGAAATAAGGGGGAAAAGAAAGAAAAAAGAATAAGAAAGTGAAGGAGATAAGAGAGGGTCTGCAGATATTAAAAAAGAAAAATATTTGAAGATTGTAAACTTACTAGAATGCCCTTAATCTTTAAATTCCCGTAGAATATTCCTTCAAACTCCAAACTCTGAATTACTTGAGGGTGATTTTGTTTTGAATAAATAAAACGTATCCACAAAAAAAAAATGTATTAATATATGGAGAATAATGGTAAGGACCCAAGATACTGACATCACTATGTCGTCCAACCAAATAAAGCCATGTGTCATTTAAAATGCTCTCTAAACCTATAACCAAACAACCAATCTCCCCTACATCCACTCTCATCCATCCCTCTCTCATCCCCAACCATGACACAGATCTTAAATCCAACCTAAATTTCTCCATTAATTTCTCTTCTCCATCAAACCCGAACCTTTTGTACCTAAACCTACCCACTCATACACAAACTTCTCGTCAACCATGGCAACACCTATGCACATGCTCATTCACTAGTCGCGACTTGACGCAGCTTCTTTTCCTTGCTGCCATGGTTGAACTGGGAATAAAGATGGTGGATTGGGGTTAGGTTCGACCTATGAAAGAGGAAGGAGGAGTCGTGGGTGCTATCAACTAAATGGGAGTGGGTCCACCGAGGCAGAGGTTGGAAGAGTTAAGGATTTGTCCAAATCTCCATTCCTGAAGCTATGGAGAAATAAGAGGTGTTTGGTTATGAAGATTGTAGTAGCCTGAGATAGTATAAAATGAACAGATTTTTTATTAGTGGTCGATAAAATTGGGTACTGACTAATCAGAACCCAAGTATTCTCCTTAATATATATGTACAATACTTAATGCACCTAAAATAAACAAAGATTACAATTGATGTTATTGCATAACAACTGGTACTACAGTTGGCAGCCTTTTTCTTAAATTTTTCTTATCCAAGATTAGGTCAATCCAACTTCAAACTATGCATTACCACTTATGTGATTCAAATTTTTATGCTAGTTGAATTAATCATATCAAATATTCACTTTACTTTGAACCTTTTGATAGTTCATTTTTCTCTTCATTTGCATCAACCATCCTTCAGTTGCCATAGGGTTTGGTTCACCTATAAATATAGTAGGTTTTGTCTTCTGAAATTCCGCTTGTATCCTTGTAACTCGATCTTCTTCAGTTTCGTGATGTCATTTTTGGTTATTATTATATCTAATTGATGTGGTCATCTCTTGAATAGCTAAAATTACTCCAATATCAGCATTGAAGTTGTTTCAGCTATTCAATATCTTAAGACAAAAGAGAAAGCCTAAAAAAATAACTTCATTAAGTTATAAGGTACAATATAACTAGCAAAATACACATAATGAAGAAAACACTTATTTGATATTTTCCCACTATTTTACATCATTTCAAACTGTGACAGCCCGTTCCGAAAATTTTAAAACGTACGCGTGAAAAGACGATTTTGCCCCTAGTGTGATTATTTTTTTTTTTACGTTGTGTGGTTGTTTTGAGTTTGGTGTGGCTGGTTGTGGACCACACACACTCTCCCATATTTTCCCTCACCCTTTCCCCTATCCCTGCACCTGACCCGTGCCATTTCCCTTCCCATTTTCTATCTCATTTGTACGGACCTATATAGAAACCACCCAAATCTTCACAGATCGAAGAAACAAAGTACATATTCATGCTCGTGAGCTCCGTAGGAGTTCAACCATACCCATTTCAGGTAAGGATACCTTCGTTTTCACGTCGAACTCGGGATACCCGATTTTTGGCACTGTTCATGCACACGTAATTTCTTATGTTTTTGGGAATTTCAAGCTTGTAAGAAGCTTGGTGAGGTGCTTAAGAGGCTCGGGGTGGTTCGTTTGAAGGTTTTAGACGTCGGGATCACGAGTTTCGAGGTTGGCTACAGTTGGGGGTGTTTTCCCGGCAAGATTTCATGGATTTTAGCACTTGAAAGTGGTATGATTTTGTTCCTCTCATTGTAAGCTTCAATTTGGTACCAATTTTGTGAAATTTGGTTGACAAACGAAGAAGATAGGAGAATTTAAAGATTTCCCAATTTTCCGGTGTCGGCGACGGCGCCTGAGCCTCGCCGGAGAAGACGACGAAATATTCCGTCAGTTTGGACGGAATATTCCTAACGTCGTTGATGGAATACGTTAAAGTTAACGGAATATTCCTGACGGCGTTAACTAACGCAGTCAGCGTGCCAGGCACGTGCCTGCGCGTGGCCGGCGTGTGTGGCCATGCCTTGGCCGGCGCATGGGGGCACGTGCGACGGTGAAATTTTTTTCTAAAAATATGGGGATGTTCCTGAGGTTGAGTAGATCATGTTGGTGTATTCATACACCCCATTTGAGCATTGTATGAGAAGTTATTTCTTAAGGTTGGTTATGTGCTTTAAAATTAACGTTTTTATAGTTGTTTCGCATATAGGTGATACCTACCCCGAGGACGAGCGTGGTCACTCGAGGCAGGGGGGTTACGACCCTTCCATATACCAGTGAGTGGGCTTTTGGTTTTCCGTATACACCTATATACTTATACTTTTCCCAGAAATTGCTTTAGAACGTTTATTTTATATGCCATGCCTGTAGTTGCCGTTTGTTTATGCATTGTTAGTTGCATATATATATATATATATATATATATATATATATATATATATATATACAACTCCCAGAGTTAGGCACAGTCCTTCACGTGATGTTCACCTCCCATACCACACGCTCATCTTGGATCCAAGTTAGGTGCACAGTCCTGTCGTACAGACCACTTTAGGTGGTTCCGACTTGTAGGTGACCCGCAATTATTCGCCTAGCCTTCACGTGATCGTAGCACTTGAGCGTATATATATATTACACCCAGGCTTGTCGTACATACCACTTTAGGTGGTTCCGACTCGTGTGCAGGTCTAGTTAGTGAGATGGAGATTTGAGCTCTAGATTCAGCCGTACAGGTCAAGTTAGGTGACTCCGGCTGATAGATTATATGATATTGATGCGATATTACCTGAGCACTTGCATTTTACTTTGAGGTTTTGGCATAGCATACTTTCCGAGCATGATTGATATATATATGTATTATATTTTCTGGGAAGTATACAAGTTTTACGGCGAGGGGTTAGAACTTGTTTATGAAATGGTTTTTGAAAAGCTTTGTTCTTGCCCACTCACGCTTTTGTTTTGCGCCCCTCCAGGTTCTAGTTGGCTAGCAAGTTTAGTGGCTTCCCTGAGGATTTTTCCAGCATATCTGACAGACCACCACCAGTGTAGGACCACCTTCGGGTGTGCTTTTGTTGCGTCGTTTTCTCCTGGACTGCATTCGGCTTTCATGCTCTGAACTTAATGTTCACCCTTACGCTTGCACTTGTTCGTTATTACCTTGTGTAAAGCTAGTTTTTATTTATTCGTACTATATATATTATTATTTTATTAGCTTCCGCACTGTGCATATGGTTACGTCACTTCCACGTGACGGCCAGCATGCCCTAATCTCGATCGGGGTGTGTCAGTTTGGTATCAGAGCCTAGGTTTGGCAGTCCTGTACTTTTGTGAGTATTCTAATGGTTTTGGTGTCTTCTGTCAGAATTATGCCGCCTCGTCGGGAACCACATCGCTCTGCTGAGCCTAGTTTCCCCGATATTGCTCAGCTAGGGGAAGCTATTGCTACAACTATTCATTCGGCGATCCGCCCTCCCCAGAGGACTCATCTGGAGACTATGTATAATTTGAAGTTGGATAAGTTCGAAGGCAACGAGGGTCATGAGGGCTCGGAACAGTGGTTAGAGCATATTGAGAAGACTTTTCGTGTTTTGCACAGCCAGGGGAATCCCCCTATCGAGAAGTGGGTAGAGATGACATCGTGGCTTTTGGGTAAGGATTCTACATCCTGGTGGGAGCAGGAACTTCGTCGTTTGACTCCAGCTGAGAAGACTGATTAGGATGTATTCCGAAAGTCGTTTAGGAGAAGGTTTGTGCCTCCTAAGTATATTGACCGCAAGATGCAGGAATTCACTGAGTTGAGACAGGGGAAATTGACAGCAAATGAGTACTACCGGAGGTTCACTAATTTGTCTCGCTATCATCCTGAGGTTACTGGTAATCCGGCAGAGATGCTTCGTCATTTCCGTTTAGGCACTAAGATGAAGTGGCGTTCAATGGCGACCACTACCCATTGTGATACCTACCAGGAGTTTTATGAGATTCTGCTGAGAATTGAGGATTCAGAAAATATGCCGAGCGAGAGTGAGGAAGAAGAAAAATGCGGTAATCAGAGGAAGAATGATAAGGGTAAAGGTTAGGCGTCGCTCGGACCTCGTAGAACACAGAACTTCAAGAGGGGTGGCACTAGTTCTAGCTCTTCTAGTGGTGGTTTTAGCGCCACTGGTCAGGGACGTGGAGGTAGGTTGCTGGTAGTGCTAGAGGCCAGAGACAGGGTGATGCTGGTAGAGGTAAGGCCCCAGTTTGCCGCAGGTGTTATAATCGGCATTTGGTGAGTGTAGGCGAGGCAGCAGTGGTTGCTTTACTTGTGGGCAGATGGGACATCGGGCTGCAAATTGTCCCCAGAGTCAGCAGCAGAAGCCGCAGCAGACTTTCTTGCCACCACCTGTACCGATTCAGCAGATTCCGGGTCCGGGTAGTTATGGGCAGATAGGTCTAGGTGGTGCCTACTACTATCAGGGCGATGTTGTTCCTTATGCCCCGAGACAGTATCAGTATCCCCAGGACCCATATTCTCAGGGTGGTTATCCTCCGTATTCTGGCGGCTATATGCCGTATCCTCCAGTTCCAGCAGGCGGTTCTCAGTGGTTTCAGGGAGGACAGATTCAGCAGGGGGAGATTGCTACGAGTAGTGCGGGGTCTTCGAGGCAGTCTAGTCAGCCCAGTCAGGGGCGTGGCACTCAGAGTCGTGGTGGCCAGATGAGCAGATGTCGAGGTGGACGACAGCCGACCCAGGGGCGTATTTATAATATTTCTCTGCACGATGCTCAGAACAATCCAGATTTGATCATGGGTACGTTAAATATCCTTGGTTATTTTGCTAGAGTATTAATTGATTGTGGTGCTACATATTCTGTGATTTCTCATACATTTGCTCAAGTGATGCAACTTCGCCCCACACGTCTAGGGTATGATTTAGAGTTCGCTATGCCTAGAGGGGAGAGATGTATTGTAGATCGTGTGTACCCAGGATGTCCAGTGATAATGGAGGATGTTATTATGCCAGCTGATCTTATCCCGTTGGATATTGTTGACTTTAATGTGATTCTGGACACGGATTGGTTGCATTTCAATCGTGCCAATATTGATTGTTACGGGAAAATAGTTACGTTTCATCGTCCTGGACTACCTGTGGTTACTTTTGTGGGCAAGCATAGTGGGGTGAGACATGGCGTTATTTCGGCCGTGCGAGCAAAAAGGTTGTTATCTAAAGGTTGCCAGGGGTACTTAGCTCATGTGGTGTTGGATGAAGCTGCTCTTAGTAGAGTAGAAGATGTGAGGGTAGTCAGACATTTTCTCGATGTTTTCCATGAGGATTCACCTGGTTTACCGCCAAACCGAGACATGGAGTACACTATTGAGTTGCTTCCATGTACTAATCCTATTTCCTTGACTCCTTATCGTATGGCTCCCACTGAGCTGAGGGGATTGAAAGTTCAGTTGCAGGAATTAGTGGATAAGGGTTTTATTCAACCTAGTACTTCACCTTAGGGAGCTCCAGTGTTGTTTGTGAGGAAGAAAGACGGAACTTTGAGGCTATATATTGATTACCGGCAATTAAATCGGGTGACGATTAAAAACCATTATCCATTGCCACGTATTGATGATTTGTTTGATCAGCTTCGAGGTGCTTGTGTATTTTCCAAGATTGACTTGAGGTCTGGATATTATCAGCTGAAGATTAGTAGGGATGATGTTCCTAAGACGGCGTTCGAGACTCGTTATGGTCAATACGAGTTTCTGGTTATGTCATTTGGTTTGACGAATGCACCAGCTGCTTTTATGGATTTGATGAACCGAGTGTTCCAACCATATTTGGATAGGTTTGTTATTGTTTTCATCGACATTCTGGTGTATTCTAAATCGAAAGCGGAGCATGTTCGACATCTTACTTTGGTGTTGAAAAGGTTGAGGGAACACCAATTGTATGCTAAGTTTGGCAAGTGCCAGTTTTGGTTAGACCAAGTTGCGTTTTTGGGGCACGTCATTTCAGCTCAAGGTATTTTGGTGGATCCTCAAAAAGTGGCAGCTGTAGAGAAATGGGAGCAACCACGAACCATCACTGAGGTGAGGAGTTTCCTTGGTTTAGCAAGGTACTATAGACGGTTTGTTAAGGATTTTTCTGTGATTGCTTTACCACTGACGAGGTTAACGAGGAAAGACGTTAAATTCGAGTGGGATGATAAGTGTGAGCAGAGTTTCCAGCAGTTGAAGTATTGTCTCACCCATGCACCTGTTTTGGCACTCCCGGACGATAGTGGTGATTTCGAGGTTTATAGTGATGCTTCTTTGAATAGTCTGGGATGTGTGTTGATGCAGTATGGTAGGGTGATTGCTTATGCTTCACGACAGTTGAAACCCCATGAGTTGAATTACCCTACACATGATTTGGAGTTAGCTGCCATTATTTTTGCGTTGAAGTTGTGGAGACACTACCTTTATGGAGAGAAATGTAAGATCTTTACAAATCATAAGAGTCTTCAGTATCTTTTTACGCAGAAAGATCTTAATCTTCGTCAGCAGAAGTGGATGGAGTTGCTCAGTGATTATGACTGCACGATTGATTATCACCCTGGTCGTGCAAATGTAGTGGCTGATGCACTTAACAGGAAGTATCAGGGCCGTATTAATGAGTTGTACGCTAGTCGTATTCCTCTTTTGGCAGACTTACGTTCTACGGGAGTGAGGTTGGAAGCAGAAGATCGAGAAGTGGCTTTACTTGCTAATTTTCAAGTTAGACCAATTTTAGTTGATCGGGTGCTTGAAACTCAGGTGACTGATAGAGAAACTCAAGAATTGATCCAAGCTCGAGATCAAGGGAGGAGGAGAAACCTCAGAGTTCGTGATTCGGATGGCATGCTGATGCAGGAGGGTAGGATGTTTGTGCCTAATAATTTGGATTTAAAGAAAACAATTCTCGATGAAGCACATACCTCGGCTTATGCTATGCATCCAGGAGCTACTAAAATGTATCATACCATTCGACCGTTTTATTATTGGCCGGGTATGAAGAGGGAGATAGCTGAGTATGTGAGTAGGTGTGCTGTTTGTCAGCAAGTTAAGGCAGAAAGGAAGAAACCATTTGGGTTGTTGCAGCCGCTTCCCGTTCCAAAGTGGAAATGGGAAAACATTACTATGGATTTTGTGTACAAGATTCCGCGTACACATAATGGTTTTGACGGCATTTGGGTGATTGTTGATCAGCTTACTAAGTCAGCACATTTTATTCCAGTGAGGGAGAAGTATTCTTTGGACCGATTAGCAGAGTTGTTCATCTCGAAGATTGTGAAGTACCATGGTGTCCCTGTGAGTATTGTCTCGGATCGTGATCCACGATTTACATCTAAGTTTTGGGTGGCGTTTCAGGAAGCTTTGGGTACGAGACTACTTTATAGTACGGCGTATCATCCTCAAACGGACGGACTGTCAGAGAGAACCATTCAGACTTTGGAGGATATGTTGCGAGCTTCGGTATTACAGTTTGGTGATGCTTAGCACAAGCGGTTGGATTTAATGGAATTTTCCTACAACAACAGCTTTCATTCGAGTATTAGCATGGCACCATTTGAGACATTGTATGGCAGATCTTGTCGCACACCGTCGTGTTGGTCAGAGGTCGGAGAAAGAGTTTTGGTGGGCCCGGAGATTGTTGAGGAGACTACTCAAAATGTTCAGGTGATTAAGTCTAACCTGAAGGCAGCCCAGGATAGGCAGAAGAGTTTAGCAAATCGGCATGCTACTGACAGAGTGTATGAGGTTGGCGATTGGGTATTTTTGAAGCTTTCACCATGGAGAGGTGTGGTACGGTTTGGGAAGAAAGGTAAGTTGAGTCCCAGGTACATCGGACCATACATGGTCACTGAGCGAGTTGGCGAGGTAGCTTACAGGTTGGAGTTGCCTCCGGAGTTGGCTAGAGTACATAACGTTTTTCACATGTCCATGCTTCAACATTATGTTGCTGATCCGTCTCATATGATACCTCTTCAACCCTTGGAAATCAATCCGGATTTGACTTATGAAGAGGAACCGATGACGATTCTAGATTGGAAGGAAAAGGTTCTGAGGAACAAGACGGTGAACTTAGTGAAAGTTTTGTGGAGAAATCATTCTGTGGAGGAAGCTACGTGGGAAACAGAGGATCGGATGAGAGATTTGTATCCCCGGTTGTTCTTTGATCACTAGGGGTATGTTGTTTGGTTGTTTTGAATTTCGGGACGAAATTCTAATAAGGTGGGTAGGTTGTGACAGCCCGTTTAGAAAATTTTAAAACGTACGCGTGAAAAAACGATTTTGCCCCTAGTGTGATTTTTTTTTTTTTTACGTTGTGTGGTTGTTTTGAGTTTGGTGTGGCTGGTTGTGGACCACACACACTCTCCCATATTTTCCCTCACCCTTTCCCTTATCCCTGCACCTGACCCGTGCCATTTCCCTTCCCATTTTCTATCCTATTTGTACAGACCTATATAGAAACCACCCAAATCTTCACAGATCGAAGAAACAAAGTACATATTCATGCTCGTGAGGTCCGTAGGAGTTCAACCATACCCATTTCAGGTAAGGATACCTTCGTTTTCACGTCGAACTCGGGATACCTGATTTTTGGCACTGTTCATGCACACATAATTTCTTATGTTTTTGCGGAATTTCAAGCTTGTAGGAAGTTTGGTGAGGTCCTTAGGAGGCTCAGGGTGGTTCGTTTGAAGGTTTTGGACGTCGGGATCGCGAGTTTCGAGGTTGGCCGGAGTTGGGTAGATTTTAGCACTTGAAAGTGGTATGATTTTGTTCCTCTCGTTGTAAGCTTCAATTTGGTACCAATTTTGTGAAATTTGGTTGAAAAACGAAGAAGATAGGACGATTTAAAGATTTCTCGATTTTCCGATGCCGGCGACGGCGCAGGAGCCTCGCCGGAGAAGACGACGGAATATTCCGTCAGTTTGGACGGAATATTCCTAACGCCGTTGATGGAATCCGTTAAAGTTAACAGAATATTCCTGACGGCGTTAACTGACACCGTCAACGTGCCAGGCACGTGCCTGCGCATGGCCGGCGAGTGTGGCCGTGCCTTGGCCGAAGCGTGGGGGCGCGTGGGACGGTGAAAATTTTTTCTAAAAATATGGGGATGTTCCTGAGGTTGAGTAGATCACGTTGGTGTATTCATACACCCCATTTGAGCATTGTATGAGAAGTTATTTCTTAAAGTTGGTTATGTGCTTTAAAATTAACGTTTTTATAGTTGTTTCACATATAGGTGATACCTACCCCGAGGATGAGCGTGGTCACTCGAGGCAGGGGGTTACGACCCTTCCACATACCAATGAGTGGGCTTTTGGTTTTCCGTATATACCTATATACTTATACTTTTCCCAGAAATTGCTTTAGAACGTTTATTCGTTTATATGCCATGCCTATAGTTGCCGTTTGTTTATGCATTGTTAGTTGCATATATATATATATATATATATATATATATGTTTGGTGCTGCGGATGCACAGGTAAGTGTCAGGTGAGTTGTGATTTATGTTTACATTCAGTAGTGATTTGAGGTGCATAGAGAGCTCATAACCTGCACCCCCGGTGTTAGTGCTCCCGCCCAGAGTTGGGCACAGTCCTTCACGTGATGTTCACCTCTCGCACCACACGCTCATCTTGGATCCAAGTTAGGTGCACAGTCCTGTCGTACAAACCACTTTAGGTGGTTCCGACTCGTAGGTGACCCGCGAATATTCGTCCAGCCTTCACGTGATCATAGCACTTGAGCGTATATATATATTACACCCAGGCTTGTCGTACAGACCACTTTAGGTGGTTCCGACTCGTGTGCAGGTCTAGTTAGTGAGACAGATATTTGAGCTCCAGATTCAGCCGTACAGGTCATGTTAGGTGACTCCGGCTGATGGATTATATGATATTGATGCGATATTACCTGAGCACTTGCATTTTACTTTGAGGTTTTGGCATAGCATACTTTCCGAGCATGATTGATATATATATATGTATTATATTTTCTGGGAAGTATACAGGTTTTACGGCGAGGGGTTAGAACTTGTTTATGAAATGGTTTTTGAAAAGCTTTGTTTTTGCCCACTCACGCTTTTGTTTTGCGCCCCTCCAGGTTCTAGTTGGCTAGCAAGTTTGGTGGCTTCCCTGAGGATTTTTCCAGCATATCTGACAGACCACCACCAGTGTAGGACCACCTTCGGGTGTGCTTTTGTTGCGTCGTTTTCTCCTGGACTGCATTCGGCTTTCATGCTCTGAACTTAGTGTTCACCCTTACGCTTGCACTTGTTCGTTATTACCTTGTGTAAAGCTAGTTTTTATTTATTCGTACTATATATATTATTATTTTATTAGCTTCCGCACTGTGCACATGGTTACGTCACTTCCACGTGACGGCCATCATGCCCTGATCTCGATCGGGGTGTGTCACAAACTAGCTTACATTATTTCACACTAATTTACATTATCTTACACTACTTTACCGCAAAAAATCTTATATACTACCTTATCTTACACTATTCTATGACAAACTAGTCACACTGCTACTTCATTTTTTTTCTTAATCTTCCTCGGGTCTTCTTCTTCTACTAGCTCATTGGGTGGTTCTAGCCATGGATTTTTTTATATCTATTGGCCGCCATATGTTTACATTCTTTTATGTGCTAGAAGAAAACTATAAATATTATCATCACGTATTTCACCGTCAGCACCATCAACAATTTGTCTTCGCATCCTAAGGCTATGCTTTTCAATACATTTTTTGGCTCAAAAAGTGTAGTTGCGCTTTCCAATTGTTTTTTTTCTTAACTATTTCCTTAACAAGATTCGTGGTGCAATCAGCAACAAAGTTTGGATATCTGAAAACATTTGTTGAGATATATCCTTTGTTGGAGAGATGGAATTCTTGGCACAATCCATCACTTATATTTGACTCCAGAGTATCTGTCAAGACCAAAATGTTAGACATCTAAAATACAATAATTGTATAATAGAAAGTCAAAACATTAACACTAATTTATCCTTCTTCTTAATATTAAGACAACTTAAAATTCAACTCCTAATCTAAGGATTGGAAACCTATTGCTCTAATACCAACTTGTCACAGAATGCGTGATATTTAAACGGATAACTTAAACTTAACTAATAACAAGTAACAATATTAGATGAACACATTTTATTAAATAAAGTAATTTATATAGTATTTGACAAGGAAAGAAAGCAACAACATTTTCTCAACTTGTATTCTCCGACAAAAGTCCAAAACTATCTATACACAACCTTCTTTCTTCCAAGCCAGCCACTAGTTTTCTGTCTCAACTACTGAACAAAATTATTAAGGAGTGAGCTAAAAGATTAGTACGGGCCCAATGTCTTATGTGATTAATCTTATTAATGTTTTGTGAGTAATGCATATATCTACTTCTTTTCTATTGACACACCCCAACCCAGATAATGCAGGTGGATATTTGAAATGACTCAAATACCCAAGTGGACACCCGAATCGAAGCATGTTGGCTAACACCCAAAAGGTGACGAAGTCATAGTGTGTAGTGAGGTGTGAGAAGAATAAATTCAAGTGAGAGTATAAAGTAAAAGTGAGAGCATAGTGCATGGTGAAGTTAATGAACCATTAAATAAAATGTGTAATGGAAACAAGAGCATCTAATTAAATACAGCGAAAGAAAACTAATGTAACATGCCAAAGATGTTAATTACAAAATTAATAGAAAAGCATGGCTCGGGTTTGATGAAAAGATGAAGATGAGTGGTTTGCATGGCTCAGGTTCAACGGGAAACGGTGTTGCCGTTGCCATTTGTGTGTGCTCGAGGAAGAAGAGGAAGAAAAAGGGAGAGAAAGAGATGAGGGAGAAAAGATAGAAAAAAGAACGATAACATGCTAATAGAATAGGACATACATGTCATGACATGATGGTCGAAGAAAATCAACACTTCCTCTTAGGCATTTTGGTCATTTCACAACTTTGAGAATTAAAATACTCCAATTTCTGGGATGGGCTGTAACATCTACCCAACATCTTAATCTATATATTAAAAACACTAACTTGCATGTCTCATACCATGCATTTTACAGTGGTGGTGCCGAATGCTTTAGCATATAAAGTAACCCCCAAAATTTTCCAAGTTTATAAACCCCTTTACTAGTAATCTTAACCAATCCGTTGATCTCCAGCCCATATCGATAATCGACAAATATCCCGCTACTATTCTATTCTAATGTGCACACCAAGCTCACTGAACCTGATTTCACAATGAATAGATTTAACTACACAAAAACTAATTTCGGCATTTTTCCATAACCCCAAGTATAACTCATTTACATTGTTGACAAATGAAATAAATCATGCTAGCATAAGCTTAAATAATTTTCAAGACAATTTCGAGATTGACCTGGAAAAGCTAGGTATGTCCGACTACATAACTCGATTGTGGACTTTTCGGTTCAAAGAGTAGATGCATCATATGCACAACTACTACAAGACTTTTGTATCTCATGATGAATCTTTAATTCATCCACCCCAGATTATGTGGAAATGATTGATGATTGGCACTGGCTCTACTGTATTTTTTAGAGCTTAAAATTTAGGTTCATGGCCACTTAGTACTACAATCTAGTGGTATTCCTCTTCACTAGTAAGATAGAGGTCTTAGGTTCAATTCTCGCCAAAGGTGAATTTGAACCACATTATTACTAGTCCATTGTGAGACTAAACCCACCCCTCCCCTTAATGTAGACAATATCAATTGTTCCAAAAAAAAAAAATTTAGGTTGATAGATGACTTCTAGACTAAAGAAGTTCAACATAGACTGTTAAGAAGCCATATGGCATTCCTCTATTGGTCTGTCAATAACATGGGTTAATAGTTTGTTGATATTTGTATCCTTGGTAGTTGGTAGTAGGCTATTGTAAACCATGGTTAGTCGTTGTAAGTCGATTGGTTGAGCTGAGAAATAGGTTATATAGCTCTCAATTGTAATGGAGGTCAGTGTGAAGAATTTGTATCAGTTTCTTGTTCAATGAAAGTTGTAGTTTTCCCTCACAATTAGAGTCAAGGTCGATTGAGGTTTTTTTCATTAGTATCGAGCCAGTCTTGATCCCATACGTCCCTTCTCTGTGCATATGACTCGAGCTTAGATGAAAAGAGTTATGGAATCTCACAACCAATTATCAGAAATCCAGAAAACCCTTCAATTGTTCCTTCAGAAATTTGACACCATGAATGAGCAGTAAGCAAAATTGGAGTTAGAATTTGTCACTATGGGAGTTCGTCAGGAGTCTTCCGATTCGGCGCTCCAACAATTGCATAGAGATCTCTTGAATCAGGGAGGCGATAAGGAATTTCTAGGTGAATCATCTGATGTGACCTAATCTAATCCAATCCATCATCAAATTCCTCATTTTAATCATCAAGATCAGGGCTTTCAGCATCGTCTTCCCTTGATCAAACTAGATTTTCCAAATTCAACGATGGCGATGATCCTCTAGGATAGGTTAATAGAGAAGAGTATTATTTCGAGCATTTTGACATTCCGAATGAAAAAAAGGTGCGAATGGTGTCATTTCACATGGAGAACGAAGCTCTGCAATGGTTTCAATGGGTAAATTGTGTCAAGAATTACCCTCATTGGAAGGATTTCACTGTGGTGTTTTGCCGTGAATTTGGACCGTCGGAGTTTGATGATTCCGCAGAAAATCTAGTTACACTTCATCAAACGGGGTTGTTACAGGATTATATCTATGAAATTCATCATTTGGCTAATCGAACAAAATATATATCAACCCGAGCTTTCTCAAAAGTTGTTTCATTGGTGGATTACGATCGGAAATCCATCATGATGTCAAGATTCTCTGCCCTCAGGATGTTCATCAAGCAATTACAATTGCTCAACAAATTGATGCTAAGATAAGTGAGTTAAAGATTAAATCTTTTTCTAAATCATTATTTCCCTCGAGTTCTAAATCAAATCCACTTCAGAATATCACCAATACAATTAGAAATGTTGTTGCTCTAGAAAACCTTGCTACCAAACATCTAACACCAAAGGAAATTCAATATTATATGAAGAATGTCTTGTGATTTCATTGTGCTAATAAATATGCTCCTGGTCATTCTTGTGAGAAAAAAACAATTGTTGTTGATTGGTGTGTATGATTCTATGAATGAAGTTGCTAATGATGATGAAGACAATTCTGAAATTGAAGTTACAGCTTATGCAGTTTATGGGACTCCTACACCTCGATCAATTCGAACCATGAAAATTTATGGATTAATCAAGAATTATTCAGTTGTGTTCCTTATTGATTCTGGTTGCTCTCATAATTTTTTGGATGTTGTTTTGGTTAAGAGATTGAAGGTTCAGTTAGACACTACTCACACCTTTAATGTAAGGATTGCTGATAGGGAAAAGCTAGAAAGCAAAGGGTGTTTCTCTCTAAGTTCCTATCAAGATTCGGTACTACCAATGCATTTCTGATTTCTATGATATTCCTTTGGGAGGATGTGATGTCGTTTTGGGTGTACAATGGCTGAGAACTCTTGGTTCTATATTATGGGATTTCGACAAACTCTTTATGCAATTCGTGGTAAGAAATACTATACATTGCATTTCCAGTCCTCGATCTAATGAGTCTCAGGTAGTCACTCATTTTCAAATGGAAAAATTTCTACAAAATCAGAAGTGTGCAGGGGCATTTTTATTCATCATCCAGGAGGAAAGCTCTTTAGTTTTAAATGATTCTTCTTTATCATTATCCCAATATATGGAATTGAAAGACCTGCTGGACTGTTTTGTGGGCATCTTTCAAACCCTTACTACATTGCCTCCATGAAGATCACATGACCACAAAATTCCCTTATTACCAGGAAGCAAGCCACCTAATGCTAGGCCTTACAAATATGGCCCTTTTCAGAAGTTCGAAATTGAAAAAAGTGTGAAGGAACTCTTGGATTCTGGTTTTATTAGGGCTAGCAACAATCCCTTCTCTTCGCCAGTTCTCATTATGAAGAAAAAAAAAAGGCACTTGGAGATTATGCATCGATTACAGAGCATTGAATAAGCTGACAGTTAAAGATAAGTATCCAATACCTCTCATTGATGAATTGTTGGATAAATTATATAGTGCCCAATTTTTTTCTAAGTTGGATCTTAGAGTTGGTTATCAACAAATTAGGGTACATGAAGATGATACTGAAAAAAACAGCCTTTAGAACCCATAACAGCCATTATGAATTTTTAGTTATGCTGTTTGGTTTAACTGATGCTTCTACCTCTTTCCAAAGTCTCATGAACAAAAAATTTTGACCCTTTTTGAGAAAATTTATATTGGTATTCTTTGATGATATCTTGATCTATAGTCCAACTTGGGACCTTACATTTGAGGCACGTTTTTGAGATATTACAACAACTTCAATTGTTCATGAAACCATCTAAATGTGTTTTTAGGAAAACATAAATAGAGTATTTGGGCCATATAGTTACAACTACCTTCTCATTGCTTAAAAACGTCATGTTATCACCTTAAGTTTGTGCCTTACCTGATTTCTCCAAACCTTTCACCATCGAAACTGTTGATGCTTCAGGGACCGGTATTGGTGCAGTTCTTCAACAAGATGAAAGACCAATTGCATTCACAAGCTTTAGGGCCTAGAAACCAATCTTTATTAGCTTATGAAAGAGAAATTATGGTTGTTTTACATGCTGTGAAGAAGTGGCAATCATATTTGGCTGGAAACCATTTCATAATCAAGACAAATCATCATAGTTTGAAGTATTTCCTCCAAAACAAAGCTCATACACCTTTTCAACAAAAGTGGGTGCCAAGTTGCTGGGTTTTGATTATGAGATTGTGTATAAAAAAGGATCTGAAAATCAAGTGGTAAATGCTCTTTCAAGACTCCATTCGTCTGTTATTCCACCTACTTACCTGGATCATCAGGAACTTTACTCAATAGAAGGTGAAATTTGTAGTATCTCTTATCCTTACTTATCTTGGTTAGATGAATTACACAGGCATTGCTGAGAAACCAAAATATGTGTTATCAGAATCATAGTTTGTTCCCCTTGCTAATTTGCGATATCAAGTTGATAATGGGTTTCTGAAATATAAAGGAAGGATAGTTCATAGCCCTACTAGTCCTCAGCAAGAAAAAATCTTCCATGAACATCATAGTACACCTTTTGCAGGTCATACTGGATTTTTAAAGACTTATAAAAGAATTTTTCGGTCTTTTTATTGGCAAGGCATGAAAAATTATATCAAGGAAAAGGTGGTTGCTTATGGTCTGTGCCAACAAAATAAATATTAAACACTTGCTCCAATAGGGTTATTGAATCCTCTTCCAATTTTGTGAAGGGTATGGTCAAACATCTTTATGGATTTTATTGTAGGGTTACCCTCTTGTAAAGGCAAATTGTTATACTTGTGGTGGTTGATAGTCTTTCGAAATATGCCCATTTTATGCCTCTTTCTTACCCTTACACAGCACTAACAGTGGTTCAAACTTTTGTGGATAATGTCTTCAAATTACATTGAATGCCCACTTCAATAATTAGTGATAGAGATCCTGTTTTTCTTAGTGCTTTCTAGAAGGAGTTTTTCAAACTACAAGGATTCAATCTTTGTTATAGTTCCGGTTATCATCCTCAGACGGATAGGAAGACTGAGGTTGTAAACAAATGTGTAGAGACTTATTTGCGATGTTTTTGCAGTTTACAGCCAAAACAATGGTTAAAGTGGCTTTCTTGGGCTGAGTGGAGCTATAACATAGCCTATCACTCTGCTTCTAAGATGACTCCTTATGAAGCTGTGTATGGGCAATCACCACCACATATTCTAGTTTATGAAGTGAGGATAACTAAAGTTGATTTGGTTGATCAAAGCTTGCAAGACAGAAATCGAGTGTCATCTCCTTTAAAGTCAAATTTGGAAGCTGCACAATCCAGGATGAAGCCGTAATCGGACCATCGTCGAACTAAAAGATCATTTACAATAAGTGATTTTGTTTATCTTAGGTTGGTGTCTTATCAACAATGGCCTTTAGCTTCCCACCCTTTTACTAAACTGCAACCCAGGTATTATGGCCCCTTTGAAATACTTGCAAAGGTGGGTTATGTTGCTTATAGATTGAAATTACCTTTCAATACAAAGATTCCTCCAGTTTTCCATGTATCTTGCCTTACAAAGTAATTGGGAAATTATGTGGTTCCTGATAGGAGCATATTCATGCGACTTAAATGGCTTGTTCTCGTGCATTTACGTTATGTTTCTCTAGTTATTTTAGTCCTTTATGCTTCTTTTGTGTGTTTTCAGGTTCTAAGGGCAAGGTATGCAAAAGGATGCCTTTTGGAGCCTTTTGGAGCAAATTAGATATTGGAATGGATATCATATGCTTGGAGCCAAGAGGATGGACGAAATTAAAGACTTGAAGTAGGAAAGTTAAATCCTAAAAGACCTCATGTTTAAGCATCATTGAAGACTCCTACGCATTTTAGAACACAAAAACAACATTCCTTGCAACCTTAGGACATTGTCGTGTGTTTCCTTGTGTCTCCCTTCCTTGCCATGCAAGGAAGGGCTTTGTTCCCTATTTTAAACACTTAAAGCATTCACTTATCATATCATTCACTTATCATATCATTCACTTATCATATCATTCACTTATTATAAGCATTCACTTATCATATCATTCACTTATCAAACCATTCACTTATCACTTCCATTCACTTATCACTTATCACTTCCATTCACTTATCACTCACCACATATCATTCATTTATCTCTTAACATATCATTCATTTATCACTTAATACATCATTCACTTATCACTTATCATACTCATAATCATCTACACATTTCAACCATTTAAACATATGCATTTCAACTCACATGCATCATCATCATGCAACCAACCTTGCCACATGCTTTCCAAGCTTTCCCCCTTCATCATTAAGCCACATTCACTCCCATTTCTCTCCCCTTAACAGCCCTAAACCGTGCATAATTAAAGGACACCATTCAACACACACATGCACCAAAAGACAACATTGGCATGCATCACATGCATTTCCAACACTTCCCCCTTTGTGCCGTGCCTTCCCTTCCACTTTCCAACCACATTCTTTCAATTCCCACTTCATCATTACACCACCTAAGCCACATGCACTCCCATTCTTTAATTCAGTCACTTAATCATTCAAACACAAAACAATCACACAACACACCAACACACATGCATCCTGAAATTCTTTGCCGTGCAATCACATGCATTTCCCTTGACATTTTCAGCCATCACACTTCATCATTACACCACCATTCACTCTTTAACCCACACACACTTCACACAAACAACATTCACATGCATTCACATGCATTTCCAACACAAAACACACTCAAAACCGTGGCCACCTTTGCATTTCAGCATTCCCATTTGCATTTTCAGATTTCCAGCTTTCCAACCTAGCCACATTCACATGCATTCACTCATAATCATTCACCAAACTTGCAGCCACATTTCCACCCACCTCCTAGCTGTCATGTTCCCTCCATTACTCTTATAAATACCCTTGCATTCATTCATTCAAACACATCTCATTTCATACACAACACCACACCACAAACACATCCACTTCTTCCTAGCCGTGAGTCCCCATTCCCTTATAATCCAAACACCATTCCTCTTCCATTTCAATCATTCCCCAATCCATTCAACACACCAACAACATCCCTTAGACCTTATGCTACAATAAAGAGGAAGAGAAGAGGGCCTAAACGTTCATACAATTCAAGTTTGAGTTGTTGGAATGTTTAGGTGTTTCTTTGATTTCAATGTTTAATTTTAATTCTCTTTGTTTTGTATGAGGAACTAAACCCCCCCTTGGCTAGGGGGGGATTCGAAATATATGTTTATGCTTGCATTTTGATTTGATTACTTCTAATTGCGTTTCATAAGTTGTGGATTCAATTTGTTTAACCGTTTGATTGATAACTTATTTATGTATGTTTATTGAGAATGCGCGCTTAATTTTCATGCATGAATATGACGCTAGAATATAAGTGAGTTTCACCTAATAGTTACGAACTTATATTCACAAGTAGTGGAGGTTGCTTATAAACAATCGCGTTAAACGAATTCTTGGCATAAGTTTCATGCGTATTCCATAGTAACGAATGCCTCGTCAACACTTATAGTTTTCATGATGCTTAATGATCTTTGATTGTATCTTTATTGTGCTTTTCACGTAAAGGACTTTTGGAGAATGTTGTGAATTGCGTTGCGCTAACCCATCCAATTCATTAACTTAAGGAAAACTTGACGGTTAATTTAAGCGGACCTAATTGACCCGGGGCGTTGAGAATTAATGATTTATTGAAATGCAATTGGAAATCGTTTTATTATGCAAGTATAACATATGTGGAGATGAACCCCGTAGCTAACTTTCCATCCATTTGTTCTTTCTTTTCTTGTTTCTGTTTTCATGTTTAATTTAACTTGTTATTCAATTATGTTAAACATGTGAAACTAATTTCTTTTTAGTTAGAGGCGAATTTGAAGCCATGGACATATGTTGGTTATGATTTGATTTACTCCAGTTATGAATTCATGAACTTTAGATGTGGGTTACTTTTCTGTTTTGATTAAGAACTTGTTTATGTATGTGGGTTGAGGGTCGACACTTAATTTGCATGTCTAAACTTGATGCTAGGATATAAGGGAATTTCACCTAATCGTTATGAACTTATATTCATGAGTAGTAAAGATCGCTAGTCACGATTGTGTTTAGTAAACCCTAGGCTGGATTAACATTTGTATTCCATAGTTATGAATGCCTAGTCGATGTTTATGATTTCCGTTGAACTTAATGATCTTTGTTGAATGTCTCTATCATGCGTATTCCATGGTTAGGGACTTTGATTAGGAATAATTTGGTTGTAATGCGTATCCCATTCAATCCAATGAATCTAGGGAAATCTGAAAGTTAGTTTAAGCGAACCTAATTAACTTGGAGCATTGTCATTCATCGTTTGTTGAAGTCATAACTGGGAGTCAATTTATATGCTTATGTTCATGTGTGGATAAGGAACCCTCTAACTAGTTGTTCATCATTCTATTTCATTAATTTCGTTTTTAGAATCTGTTTTAATTCCAAGTTTCTGTTTTAGTTTAAATTCATCCAAAACCAATCCCCCATTTATTTTAAAGTGTTAGATTAGTTAGAAATACATTCATATTGTTATTTTACGTTTTTGAGTCAAATCCAAGTGATTAACAATCCCTCCTAATCCCCGGTCCAGAACGATCCCTACTTATACATATACTACAATTTGACGAAAAGAGGGTTTAATTTGTGTGCGTATAAATATCGCACCAGTTCCTACTGTGCCTTTACCAGTAGTTGAAGATGAAGGGTTGGTAGAGGCAAATTCATTGGTTGTTTTAGATAAAAGAGTGATGAAGCATGGCAGTGCACTAGTGCTAGAAGTGTTGGTTCAATGGAAAGGACATTCTGTTGCAGATGCTACTTGGGAAAATATTCAAGATTTCACTAGTTAATATGCAGTTTTTACGCCTTGAGGACAAGGCTGATTTCAAAGGAGGGGGTAATCGTTAGGAAGCTAGATGGCATTCCTCTATTGGTCTGTCAATATTAGTTACTTTGTAATTTCTTTATTGGGGTTAATAGTTTGTTGATATTTGTAACCTTGATTAGTTATTAGTTGGGATATTGTAAACCATGGTTAGTTGTTGTTGTAAGTCGATTAGTTAGCTGAGAAATAGGCTATATAGCTATCAATTGTAATGAAGGTCGGTGTGAAGAATTTGTATTAGTTTCTTGTTCAAAGAAAGTTGTAGTTTTCCCTCGCAATTAGAGTCAAGATCGATTGAAGTTCTTATCATGGACATAGAGATAATGCACCACCGAGAATAATCTAATATTTTCAGTTTTAGTATCAGTATATGAACATTTTAATATAATAAAATATTTTTTATATAGTGATATTTTTGAAATTAATAAATTAATGTAAATTAACTATATTTATTTATATATTATAAATTCAAAAGAAAATATACAATTTACCCGAAGAATACATTCGTCAAGCATGTTCTTTGGAATCTTATTTGACCCGACAAAATTATTTCGTTTAAAAAGGCTTTTTTTTTGTTTTTTTATTTTTTTTATTTTTTGTGTGTGTATGAAAACTCTAATCCAACTTGACACACCCCGATCCGGAATGTCCACTAGGACTCCGAATTAAGCTGTGCTGGCTGACACTGGAAGGTGACAAAGCCATAAAGTAAAGTGATGTGGAAAATGTGAATAAATTTAAACCTAAAAGTGCCTAAAGACAAGAGTGCGCTATAAGCGAGAATGAACCCATTTCACATGTGACTTCATAGCATAAGTACAGTAGTGTGGGTAAGGATCATACCCTCAAAGGTAGCCACCTATACTAAGATTAGCCAAGAATCCTCGTCGATACGAACTTTCAACAGCTAAAACCTAGAAGGGTGATGCGAGATTTATACGCACACAAATTAAACCCTCTTTTTGACAATTGTAGTAATGATGTAAGTAGGGATCGTTCTAAACCGGGGATTAGGATGGATTGTTAACCACTTGGATTTGACTCAAAAACGTAAAATAACAATATGAAACACTATACTAGACTCAAAGAATGCAAGACTAAACTTTAAAACACTAAGACAAACCAAAAGACTCAAAACAACACAAACACACTCAAATCTGCCTAAAAACCACTTTCTGGGCAGATCTGAGCACAAACACAAATTTGGACGAAATTAAGTAATAACTTGACTCAAGAACGTAAAAACACAATATAAAACACTAAACTAACTCAAAGAATGTAAAACTAAACACTTAAAACATTAAAACAAACCAAAAGACTCAAACATCACCCAAAACACTCAAAACTGCCTTAAAAACACTTTCTGGGTAGTTTTGAGCACTTTGGTGAATTTGGACGAATTTATGTAATAAATTGAATCACAACACTTATAAACACAAACTAAAACACTTTCTAACTAAATTGGACATTAAAGTAAAGGGGGAAATAGATTTGACGAAAATTGAAATAATGAAACAAATTAATAAACTAGACAGAATTTAAAGATGAATGTGATAGAATTGAATGGATGGGAACCTAGCTAAGGGGTTCATCTCCACACATGTTACACTTGCATAATAAAATGATTTCCAATTGCATTTCAATAAACCATGAATGCTCAACACCCCAAGTTAACCGTGATGCACTAATTAACCTTCAAATCTTCCTAACGTTATTGAATTGGATGGGTTAGCGCATACACAATTCAAAACATTCCTCACAAGTCCTCAACATGAATGCATAGAAGAGATACAAGCAAGAATCATTACGTTCTATGAAAATTATAAGTGTTGACGAGGCATTCGTTACTATGGATTGCATGAAACTTATGCCAAGAATTCGTTTAACGCGATTGTTTATAAGCAACCTCCACTACTTGTGAATATAAGTTCGTAACTATTAGGTGAAACTCACTTATATTCTAGCGTCATATTCATGCATGAAAATTAAGCGTGCACTCTCAATAAACATACATAAATAAGTTATCAATCAAACGGTTAAACAAATTGAATCCACAACTTATGAAACGCAATTAGAAGTAATCAAATCAAAATGAAAGCATAAACATATATTTCGAATCCCCCCCTAACCAAGGGGGGTTTAGTTCCTCATAACTTTGAAATCAAAGAAACACCTAAACATTCCAACAACTCAAACTTGAATTGTATGAACGTTTAGGCACTCTTCTCTTCCATTCCTCATACGTACAAAACAAAGAGAATTGAATTTAAACATTGAAATCAAAGAAACACCTAAACATTCCAACAACTCAAACTTGAATTGTATGAACGTTTAGGCACTCTTCTCTTCCTCGTTGTTGTAGCACAAGGTCTAAGGTGAGGTTTGGTGGTGTGAATGGTTTGGGGAGTGGTGTTTGGATTAATAGGGAAGGGAAGGAGTGTTTTTGGGCAGAAAATATGAAGAATGGTGAAGTATGGCTGTGTTAGAGAGAGGGAATGAATTTCTGGCGTGAATGAATGGGTATGGAAGAGTGTATTGTGTTGTGAATGGAATGAATGAATTGTGGCTGCAATGGATGCTTATTTATAGGTGAAATGGGGGGAACATGACAGCTAGGAACTTGGTGGAAATCTGGAATGGTGATGGGAGATGCATGTGGCTGATTTATGCATGTGATTAAAGGGTGGAAATGCATGTGCAATGAATATGTGGCTGCATGTGCAAGGGGACAATCTGGAAATGAAGGTGAATGTGCTGATTTGTGGTGCAATGATGAAAGGCAAAGTGCATGTGCAGAAATGATAAAGGGGGAAATGTATGTGGCTGCAATGGTAAAGGATGGGAGTGCATGTGCAATGTTTTAATGAATTGGGAAAACATGTGCAAAAGGGGAATGCATGTGGCTGCAAGGTGTGAATGATTATGAGTATGATAAGTGATAAGTGTATGGTTATGATAAGTGATAAGTGGTTATGATAAGTGATATGATATGTGGTGATGATAAGTGATAAGTGGTGATGATAAGTGATATGATATGTGGTGATGATAAGTGATAAGTGGTGATGATAAGTGATATGATATGTGGTGATGATAAGTAATGGGAAAGCATGTGGATTAGGTTGTGAAAGCATGTGAATGCATGTGTTGATAAATGGGATTGTGGAGATGCACGGCATAAGGGAATTGGAAAGGTTTAAATGTCCTAAAACTAAAGGGAACAAGGTTCCAACACTTTGGTCTTCAATTAGGTCTTCAATTTCGTCCAACACTTTGGCTCCAAGCATAAGTTATCCATCCTTAGCCCAAAAGTGCTCCAAAAGTCTCCAAAATGCATCTTTTTGCTCCTTTAGCCCTTTGGACCTACAAACACACGAAAATAGCTTAAAGTACTAAAATAACTAAAGAAACATAACGTAAATGCACGAGAACAAGCCATTTAAGTCGCATGAATATGCTCCTATCAAAGGGTGAAAAACAAGGGTGAGTAGGCCTGAAAATAAAGTTTAAATAAAAACCTTTTGAAAACGTTATAACCACTCGCTGTAAAACCCGTACAGTTTCCAGAAAATAATACTACGTATATACGTAAAACAATGCACAAAGACGGTACAAACCAAGTATGTCATGTCATAACGTTTCAACACTAAAATATGCAAACCAGGTGTGAAAATCAAGGTAAAATAATATGCCAGCCGGAGTCACCTAACGTGACCTATACGACTGAACCTATAGCTCATCAACCTATGCCTACACACGAGTCGAAACCACCTAATGTGGTCTGTACGACAGGCTGGGTGTAAATAAGTACACTCAAGTGCTACGAGCACGTGAAGATTGTGCGATGAATTGCAAGCCACCTACGAGTTGGAACCACCTATTGTGGTCTGTACAACAGGGCTGGCACCACACTTGGATCCAAAGTGAGCATGCGGTGCAGGAGGTGAACATCACGTGAAAGACTGTGCCCTGGCCTCGGGTGGGAGCACTAACACCAGGGCGCAACAATAATGAGCTCTAAATGTATTTAAGCATAACAATATGCCATGCAACCAATACCATCACAATATACTCACCTGAAGCTTACCTGAGCCTCCGCAGCATCAAACGATATAATTCATGATTTATAATAATGCAATACTTAAAATGCAACTCATTTTCGACATGGCATTTAAAGCATAGTTCATATAAAAATGTTTCTGGAAACCATAAAGCACACACACACACACACACACACACACACACACACACACACACACACACATATACACACACTATAAAAAGGAAGAAACCCACTCACCTGGAGTCCGCGCTACAACTCCCTAGCACAAACATCGACACGAACGATCGATGCGTAGAACAAACATCAAACCACATCTCAAAATCATTATCAATAGAACACATAAATTACATAAAACACATCCCCAAGGACGTTCTAGAATGATTTGAGACCTATTGACCAAAAGTCAATCGTCGGTCAAAGATCAACGGTAGGGTCTACAACCCTATGTAACTCGATCTGGAAGATCCGCAACTCGGATTTCAGTTTTGTAACTTCCAAATATCCACATTATGCTTCTAAAACATCATATTAAAGTTTCATTACGATCCAATGATTGGATTTCCACCAATTGCTAAAAGCAAGTGGCAGCTGACGTTTTATTTTACGAACCTACAAATCTAATTCGGAAAGACTCGTACATTAGATTCCTGATCCGTAAATTCCTATGGCCCTTAAATATTACGTACTATAATATATTAAAGTTTGGTGACGATCCAACAGTCGTATCGTCGATAACTATTCTAATCAAGTGGCGGACCTTAATGGAACTAGGTTCAAATGATAGAAATTCGTCAATCGGACTTCACAAATGGAATCAGGGTTCTAAAATTTAGCCTAGGAAGGTCAGGGGACCTCTTGGCCCACGTGCCGCTGCAGGTGGCCAACCCGACTCGCTGGAAAAATCAACTATTTCCAAAAATTACCAAATTCTATAGAAAAATAGATCTCAGTAAAAGGAATAATTTTCATACTTGTGGCCAAGTCCAATTTGTCTGGGAAACACTTGAAATCAACCTCGATACACAAGAAACCCTTGAAATGGGTGTTCTTGATTCGAGTCCAAATAAGCTCCAATGCCTTAACCATTGCTTGGGCTTTGTTCCTGGGGTTGAGGGGAGTCTATTAGTGGTGGTGGTTGACAAGATTAGCTTCAAATTTTGGTGATTCGAACCCAAAACCACCACACCCTACCGTGCTGGTTCTCCTAATTTCAAGGCCAAATCCCTTGATTTTTGGGGTGTAATAGGAAGAGGGAAGGTCATGAAGAGTTTTCCAAGTGGCGGTTTGATGAAATACGCCAAAAAAAGGGATAATTCACCATCGAAAAATCTCCCAAAAACGGGTCAGGTCACGAGTTAAGGGGAAGGTCTAATTCTCTCTTTCTTTTCTCCCTCATTTCCCTTCCTTTCCTTTCCTCCTAATTCGCTGGTTCCCTCCCTCCTTTCTCTCCTTCCTCTTCTCTCCTTCTCATCCCAGCCGTCCATTTCTTCCTTCCCTTTTCTTTTCCTTTCATCCCAGCCACACACATGGCATTTCCCATGGCTTTAGATTTTCTGGAGCCTTCTAAAGAACGTTAAAATTACCAAAATATCCCTGACTTTAAATGTTAATATCTCCTTTGTTATAACTCCAAATTACATTCCAATTGCGTCCACGCGTTCGTAACAATGAATACTATGAGGATACATCAAGAAAATAGATCTTGCATGACACATCAAGTTGGTCAAACAAAATCAATGCATTTACCTCGAAGGGCATTTTCGTACATTCACTTATTAAAATTATAAAAAAAAAACCGTAAAATTGGAAACAGGTCGTTACACAACTCATACAAATAAATGGGTTTAATTTGTTTTGGGGATAATTGGGAGTATGACGCTCTGGCGATTGGGGTGTTGTATCCACAGGGTCCTCGTGGTCGAGCTTTCAGGGAATGACAGGGGAGGTCTGCTTAGCTTATTAGAGTTAAGATGGTTAATTTAGGTCTCCACATCATAAATAAAAATTATAGCCACTTACTACTATGGTGTGGTAGTATTCTTCTTCACTTGGAAGTGTAAGGTATTGTCACATCCCGGCCCGGGGCGGACCACTTCCCGGGCCCGACTCCACCACCGTAGCACGATATTGTCAGCTTTGGGCTTACCATTCCCTCACGGTTTTGTTTTTGGGAACTCACGAGCAACTTCCCAGTGGGTCACCCATCATGGGATTGCTCTAGCCCCCCTTTCGCTTAACTTTGGAGTTCCTACGGAACCCGAAGCCAGTGAGCTCCCAAAAGGCCTCGTGCTAGGTAGGGATGGGAATATACATTTAAGGATCACTCCCCTGGGCGATGTGGGATGTCAC
>NW_025999541.1:0-65667 GCF_019419815.1 Pyrus x bretschneideri | reverse complement strand
GGACGGCTATAGGACGACTTGATCTTCCAATAGAAATCAATAGAATTGGTCCTTGAGTTTGTCTACCATCAATCATATTGGTCATTCCTTGAAAAAATTTCATTAAATAAGAATAGAATGATCGAAATACCCTCAATTTTTGTCAAATCATTTTGTCCCATTGTTTATTAAATTGAGAGTACATTTGTTATTTTGATTCTTATTTAACATAATTTTGTTCGGAATGACCAAAATGATTGATGATGGGCAATCTTAGGGATCACTTCTATTGATTTCAAATCTCAGGGACCAAAGCGACGTTTTATGCAAATCTCAAAGATCATTTTGGCTAAAAAAAACCTTCAAAATATATGTCATCTCCAGTAATAAAGTTATTCCAGTAAATTAGGCTCCTTCAACCCCACAATTTTTAATGATGTCATGAAATTTACTCAAACAGACTCATTAGTGTCAATATCTAGAAGATGTATAGTAATACTCATAATCACACATGACAAAGCATCTAATTTAATTCCTCCAAGCAAATTCAGATGGAAAGACCCCCACAGCTTAAAGATGCTATAGAATTTATATGCCAATATTGTCTCTAAATTAAATTGTATTAACATTTTGAAAAGAAGAAAGAGATCCTCTCTGGATCTCTTCCACTAAGGCCACCGGATCAAGTGATCCGGACATTTGAAATTTCATCCAACGGTCAAAAATTATTATAGCTTTTAAGGGATCAAAACAGGTGGACCGTTGAATGAAATGACAATATAGCAGCCATAAAGACCAACCAGGAAAAGTGAACTAATCAATTTAAAAGGCAACCGTCTTATTCTCTTAGCCCCGTTACCAGGAAATAAGAAAGAAAGAAGAATAAAATTAATTATATAATTGCTAAACAATACATTAAGAATAAAGTAACAATATGGGTCTTACATGTCAAAGAGGCTTCCTTTCTAGTGATAGACAATGGCCATTAAACGAACATTGTCTATGCAAAAGGTTTGTTGCGTCGACCTCCAGAAGAAACACATGATCCTAGCCAAATGAACATTTAGTACTTGGAAGTAATTGTTTCCAACACTTTACAACTTCCAACACACACACACACACACACACACACACACACACACACATATATATATATATATATATCACTGATTATAGTTAAACACTCCAAATTCCCCCACATTTGCATGATATTCGTCTCTTTAAAATATAAAAGCATGAAATATCATCTCTCAAAATAATTTGACTACTAAATGCTCAAGAGATTTAGGATATGTTCGGTACTTTACTTGAATCCAACTTTTTAAATAAAATATAAAAGCATGAAATATCATCTCTCAAAATAATTTGACTACTAAATGCTCAAGAGATTTAGGATATGTTCGGTACTTTACTTGAATCCAACTTTTTAAATTCACAATCACTTTTCAAGTTTTAGACCTTAAAAACTTGTTTGGTAGAACTATGTTAAAAAACTAAACTCAAGACTAACTTTAAAAAAGGCATATTTGTCGATTTGCCCCCTAAACTTGTATAGAGCTGTCAATTTCTCCCCTGAACTTTAGTTTTAGCAAATTACCTTCCTAAACTTTTATAATTAGCCAATTTCCCCCTTGAACTTTCATTTTAGCTGATTACCCCCTGAGCTTTTTAAAATAGCCAATTTCCCTCCTAACGCTAGATTTAAAACATTTCTTCCAATCTTTTATCCATTTTGATCACACAGACAACACATGACAATTGTATGTAGGCAACAAGAATGGAAAATTAGATGGATGAAAATTTGATGAAGATTTTAAAACCTAATGACACACCCCGACTTGGAATGTCCACCTGAACTTCGAATCGAGTTGTGTTGGCCGACACCAGAGGGTGACGAAGCCATGAAGTGTAGTGATGTGGAAAATGTGCATAAATTTAAACCTAAAAGTGCCTAAATATAAGAGTGTGTTTATGAGTGGGAATGAACCCATTTCACACGTGATGTCAGAGCAGAAGTAAAGTGCAGTAAGGTAGGATAGGAATTATACCATCGAAGGTAGCCACCTATACTGAGATTTACCAAGGATCCTTATCGACATGAAAGATCAACACTAAAACCTAGAGGGGCCAAAAAAAAAGGGTGAGTGGGCCTAAAAACAAAGCTTTGTAAAAACCTTTTCGAAAACAGAATAACCCCTCGCCGTAAAAAAAGCTTAGTTTCCAAATATATATACTACATATAGTAAGAAAATACTTACAGTGGCCTACAAAATCTCAAGAATTCAATACGGCATAATATTTCATAAGTAAGCACATGACATCTGTAATCACATAATCTCGCATAAGTAAACATATCATATTGAGTGCTCATCGACATATGCTAACACATGAGTTCATGCAGAGATATTTTGACATGAATAAAACTGGGTGTAACAATGATATACACTCTAGTAATACAATCACGTAAAGACTGGTGCTATGCACATCACATACGAATCCTAATTGCCTATAGCAATCTAGGACTGGACTGGCACCTACAATGGATCCAAAGTAAGCCTACGGTGTAATGTGCACATACAAGTGAAGGCCTGGCCCTGGCCTAGGCGAATACTAACACCTGTGCAGCAACGATGAATAGATAACACAAACAAAATCATACAACGGTATATCAATAACTTACACCAACATAATACTATTCACTGCGATAATATAAATAAGGCATCCCTTAATAATATGCATATATTTGCATCCCGTAGGATTTAAGATTATTTCGTAAATTCCGTTATTTCGCTAATTCTTATAAACATTAGTCTAATCTAGGCATACGTAGGAAGTTCTTTTACAAATGTATAAATAGAAACTAAATAAGTATATAATTGTAAACATGAGAAATTCCTGAAACAAGCGACAAGAATACGTGTACAAAATATATTTTTTGTATTAATGATTTTGGGGTTACAATCTCTTTGTAATTTGGTCCTCTGATTCTATCTTCGTAGGGTGTAGGTTTGTGGATGAGTTGTTGATCCAAAGGGCCGTCGGGGCTTGATCTAAGGATGAACAGTTGATGAATGGATCTTCAAGGGGCGTTGGGCTTGATCTTGAAGAATGGGTGTATGAGTTTGTTGAGGTTGTTGATCCAAAGGGGCCGTTGGGGCTTGATCTTAGGATGAACGGATGATGAATGATGAACACTTTCTTCAAGGGGCCGTCGGGGCTTGATCTTGAGTTGGTGGGAGTTCTTCAAGGACCGTTGGGGCTTGATCTTGAATTGGTTGGAGTTCTTCAAGGGCCGTCGGGGCTTGATCTTGAATTGGTTGGAGTTCTTCAAGGGCCGTCGGGGCTTGATCTTGAAGGTTGATGGATGAGCGGATCTTCAAGGGCTTCTGGGCTTAATCTTGAAGGACGATTGGATGTGTGGATTTGTTGAGGTTATTGATCCAAAGGGGCCGTTGGGGCTTGATCTTAGGATGAACGGATGATGAGCGATGAACACTTTCTTCAAGGGCCGTCGGGGCTTGATCTTGAGTTGGTGGAAGTTCTTCAAGGGCCGTCGGGGCTTGATCTTGAATTGAACGGATGATGAACGATGAACACTTTCCTCAAGGGCCGTCGGGGCTTGATCTTGAGTTGGTGGAAGTTCTTCAAGGGCCGTCGGGGCTTGATCTTGAAGGTGGATTTGACGAAGAACGAAGATTGCTTTCTTGATCCTTCGGGATTTGCTTGAGAGCTTTAGAGTTTCAAGGTTTCTTTCTTTCTTCCTTTCTTCTTTTCTTCTTTTCCTTCCTCCCCAAAATGAATGCCTTGGCTTCCTATTTATAGAATTCCAAAACTTGATTATTTGGATTTAAATAATCAGATGAAATAAATCATTTCTGCCAGGTATTGACACGTGTCATATTTGATGACTTTTCCAATTTATTTCGATTTTTCGTTGAGGCACACGCTACATGTAAAATTTATGTGATATGTGAGCGTTGAAATTTTAATTATTGGTCAACATTCATTTTACCGAAATTTTGATGTCTACAAATGCCCCCACTTCAAGACGCGTCGTAGACATGTGCTTGTCACGTGTAGAAGATGCGTTTTGAAGTCCCTTAATGTAGATGTCAACCCAAGGGCCGTCGAGGCTTGATCTTGAATTGGGCTGGAAATTTCTTCAAGGGCCATCGAGGCTTGATCTTGAGTTCGACTGGAAGATTTTCTGGTTTCCTCCAATCGTTGATTTTCCGCAGGCTTACTCTTGAACTGGGCTAGAGGATTCTTTTGGTCTCCTCCGAAGGTCTGGACTCACTCCTTTTATCTGGAGTTGAATTTGATTCAAGGGTGGTGAACACTTGATTTTGAATCAGACTTGTGATTTCTTCAAGGGCCATCGAGGCTTGATCTTGAACTGGGCTGGAGGATTCTTTTGGTCTCCCCCTATCGTTGATTTTCCTTTGTGCTACTCTTAAACTAGGTAGCAAGATTCAGACACATGGCAGGCAAGCACGAGGTGGAAGTGATGACCTGTTTCTTTGTTCAATCTTTCCAATTCGTATTGAAGAGGGTAGATCGGAAGACTGACTCCAAGTGCCGGCTGATTGCTCTTTTCACTTTGCTATGCGAGTAAGAACAAGGACAAAGGAAAAGACATGGAGAAAGCATGATATGAGATACCTTTGCTTTTTGAAGAAGCAGCGAATGAATCAGCATATATATTTGTTGTGCTTGTCTCCACATGCTTTGATGTATCATTTTCACTTGCCTTACTTGCTCCCTTTGCAGAAGTGGTATTTCCTTATGCAGGTTTGGCATCTTCTCTTGTAGTATTTGTTCCTGATGCAGGATTTGAATGCAACCTTTGCACTTAAATGGTGCTTCAAAACATTACTTCTCAGCGACGATGAGTACTCGAGAGCAATGCAAGGTAAGCAACCAGGCAAAGGTTCCAGGCAATCAGTTCCAGGTCGGAAGTTTGATTTCAGGTTCCGACTGATAACTCTATTTCCCCTTGTCCTGCAGGTAAGAGCAAGGGTAAAGGAAAAGACAGGGAAAAAACATGATATGAGATACCTTTGCTTTCGCCCTTGATGATATGAGATACTTTTGCCTTGGTGTCATTTGTTTGCAAGGGTATTCCCGGAGAGGAAGAAAACTGAGCATTTTGAGATGCTTTGCTGGGAGTGTACTCTCGGAGGTGAGGAAGAGTTGGGCATTTTTTATTTTTATTTTTTTTTGTTTGCAGGTCTGCCTTGCCATAAAAGATGAAGGTCGACATATATAGGGATTTCCCAATAGCAAGTGGTGGTACTGTTCTTTTACCCTCGTCGACAAACGTTTTGATCCCGCAAATCCGGCTTTTTGAAATAGTGACGACTCTTCGATCTTTGAATACGCCTCTTTGATTTCTGAACGACGCCTCTTCGATTTCTGAACGAGCGCCTCTTTTGACAAAGTTACACGCGTTTTCTGAAAAGCAGAGAAAGCGTCGCCGAACTTTGCGCTTGTCGGCTAAAGATGTGTAGCTGCGATGATGACCTCCACGTGATCTTTTGACAAAGTGGCACCCGTGCTCTGAAAAGCCGAGAAAGCGTCGCCCACCTCCACGTGTTTTCAACTTTGTCGGAGATCTTTTGACAAAGTTGAACGCGTTTTCTGAAAAGCCGAGAAAGCGTCGCCCAACTTACGCCGGAAAATCCAGCTTTTGAGATTTGCAGAGCGATGTCTCTTCACTTTTGAATAAGCGGCCCTTCGATTTCTGAACCAACGCCTATTTGATTTCTGAGCAAGCGCCTCTTCGATTTCTGAGCAAGCACCTCTTCCTTTTTATAGAGGTATTGATCACCTCTAACATGCACACTTTGAAGGTTGCTCATTCCTGAAAATCATCTCCGGCCTTTTGAGTTTTAACTCCATCCACCCATCTCTTTTAACACCTTTGAAAAATGGCTAACCCATCGAACTTTAGCTTAGAATTGAGTCTCAGCAGTGATACGGGCGCGCCGCATCAAGGTAACGTATGGCGCCCTTCTTTCTTATCTTCTAACGGTCCTCTTACAGGTGAAGACTCCGTGATGCAGGACGCCACAACAGCTACAATAGTAGCTAGGAACCTCCTCACTCCAAAAGATAGTAGGCTGCTGTCAGGACGGTCCGATGAGTTGGCCGTTCAAGAGTCCCTCGCTCTTAGTGTTCAGTGTGCGAGCTCTGTGTCCAACATGGGCCAACGCCTGCTTGCTCGGTCCCGTCAGGTGGAATCATTGATGGCAGAGGTGGAAGATCTTAAGCAGGAGATTAAACAGCTTAAGTACGAGAATAGAAGTTTGCATGTGCTTGCAAATAACTATTCGTCGGGCATGAAGAGGAAGCTTGATGAGATGTAAGAATCTCAAGGTCGCATTCAAAGTGACCGTCAAAGGCTTGCGTCTTTCTTCCAGAGGCACATTTTTCCGGCGTCATCTAGCGTTCCACCAAGTATTGGGGCCTCGAATGATCTATCTTCGTTGCTTCCCGCTCTTGGAGTTTGGCCAAGTAGTGGGGCTTCACGCGAACAACCTTTGTGAAAGCTCCATTTTTCTCTTTCTTTGTTAGATACATTTCTTTTTTTTTTTTTTTTTTTTTTTTTTTTTCGCACTTGTAATTTCTCGAAAATCAATGAACATGCTTCGTTTTATTTAGTGTATTGTGCTAAATACAGATAAAACATATACATCACCGTCCATCACCATTTTTTTTTTTATTCTTTTCTTTGCTTTCGGTGGCGCTGATCCACCATTCATTTATATATATATATTTCAGATGGTGCCAGAAGCACCACCATCGTTTTTTTTTCTTTCTTTTTATTATATATATATATATATATTTTTTTTCCACATGGTTCCAGAAGCACCATCATTGTTTTTTATTATATATATATATATTTTTTTTCTTTTTAATTTTTTTATTATTCTTTTGAAAGATGCTTCCCAGCATCATCATGGCTTCTTTTTTTTTTTTTTTTTTTTTTTTTTTTTTTCTTTATATGGCCATCTGCAAGGCTGAGTTCGTGGGTGAAAACCCAGGGCGAGTCCGAGAGAAGACGGAGGAGATCTTTGGGTGTGAGTTGACAAACTTTGATTTTGTCAATCACATTCAAAGGCAGCAGCAGAGGCAAGCAGACGGATGAGATCTTTGGATGTGAGTTGACAAACTTTGATTTTGTTGATCACATTCAAAGGCGGCAGCCATGGCGGAGGTGCAGAAGCAGCCAGAGCTTGAAGTAGTGCAAAGCGTCGAGCTTCACGATCGGCTAGTCGTTTGACAGCGGTCACTGAAGTTCTTCGCCGATTTTGACCACGGTGGCCAGAGTGAAACTGAGGGTCTTGCAGGCGAGGAGCTGCATGGATGGAGAGGAAGAAGTGCCTTGTCGTGTTCTGTTACTTTCTCTTAACCTCTCTTACTGACTTCATGTTCTTTTGTTGCAGAAAAAGGGGGCAGAGCTCTTGGATTTGATTGGAAATTCACAGGGTGGTGAATGCAGGAGGTCTCGGGTGTTTGGAAGATGTTCCGGCCGATTTTCGCAGGCAGCCCGGGAAGCTTCGCGGCGGCGTGAATGGCGACCTGCAGAGAAAGCTTGAAAATCACTTCCGGGTCGGTGCTGTTCGATGTCTCGAGCGCGGAGATGCTCAAGAAACACGAACTCGGGTACTGGGTCATGCCGCAAACCGCCTTCAGCGACGCCGCCGGAGTCAATTCGGGGCCGGGGTCCGAGTTGGGTACAGAAGACGACGAGTTGTTCCGCTTGTGCATGATCACTCCCGCGACAACGCCGATGATCACTGCCAACAGAACCACCGTGGAGACTGAGAGGATGATGAGACGCTTCCGGGTCTTGCGTTTGAAGGCCTGCTCTTCGAGCTCGTCGACTTTGCTGTAGCCCTTGAAGGACTTTACGGAGTCCATGTCTGATACTTTTTTTTTTTTTTTTTTTTTTTTTTTTTTTTCTGTTTTTGGTTTGCTGGGTTTGTTTCCAGGCTTTGATCGACTTGTCAACGGACGCCGTGGCGATGCAGCAGTCGTCGTACTTGTTCCAATCGCACGCGAGGATCTCGAGCTCATGCGCGGGGATAATCATGGTGGATCCAGGCTCTCGCACGTCCCACACGCGCAGAGTGCAGTCGCCGGAGGCGGAGGCGAATACATCGGCGTGGCGGGGTTCCATACGGCGGAGTAGACGCAGTATGCGTGTTCCTTGAAGGTTCGAACCGAGGCAGGACGGTCAACGGTCCATAGCTTGACGGTGTCGTCCCAGGAGGAGGTGAGGAAGGAGTCACGGCGCGTGGGGTTGTAATCAGCGGAGCTGACCTTGCGCGTGTGCTCGTGGAGGGAGTAAAGGTGTTGCAGCAGATGGCATAGCAGCTTGGGGGAGGAGAAGTTTGCAGATGGGAGATGCAGCCTCAGATGGAGATGATGCAGAAAGTGACCATGATGGAGCACTACTGCGGGTGACTTGAGGTGGCTGTGATTTCTGAGGAGTTAGAATCTGATTTTGGTGCTGAGCAGCAGCAACCCTCTTCTCCTGCTCCTTTTGGATATCTCTTAAAGATGTGGGTTTAGAAATCTTCCCAGAGTCCGTAGACTATGCTGGAGAAGGAGCAGGGTTAGCTGTTTCTCCTTTCCAAAGAACAAAATCTCCCAATGAAGGCTCAGATGGAATTGCAGGCAATACTTCATCGTCCTGACGTACAGAACGAGAGCTTTTGACTTTTTCAGTGGGGCTTGAACTAACATGCATATCTACAGATTCTGGACGGGTGGGGGACGACGGGTCCTGGTTGGATTGCCCACCTCCTGCTAGATAAATTGATGCAGAGAGCGGTCGATTTCTCTGAGGGAGCTAATATAAGCGATGTGGGCCTTAGCGAGATCAGCTGAAACATGGCGGCCGGAGTGAGGCAGCAAAGCCGGTGCTTCATTTCCATAGTAGTGGAGAGGTTGCTGGGCATGGGTGCGAGGAAGAAGAAGGACGCCATTGGGCTGATGCCAATAGGCTCACGGTTTTGGACTTTTATCCTCAACAATCCAGCCCACGGTTTGGGCTTTTATCCTCAATAATCCAGCCCAATCATGGTTTTGGGCTTTATCCTCAACAATCCAGCCCACCATTTTGGGCTTGTCGACATTTTGCTTTTTTTTTTTTTTTTTTTTTTCTAATACATAGTAACATATGTATTTATTTATTTATTTATTATTATTTTTTCTTTTGAAACCAACAACATGTAATTTTTTTTACAAAGAACGTAATAATATTGACTTTCATTAATCACTTTTACTACAACCTCATTTTGATGTGACTGAACTCAAAATTAAACGTTCGAGCTACCTACGTACCCTTCCAACGAAGAGATCAAGTCATAACGTAGTTCAAATGAGTGATGGTTTTGATGATGATTTTGATGATGATTTTGATGATGATTTTGCCGTACACAGTTTATGCTCTTGCGGGCCAGGAGCGTTTGTTGTCGCCTTTTATGCTCGTGCGGACAAGGAGCTTTAGTTGTCGCCTTTTAGGCTCGTGCGAACGAGGAGCTCTTCTGAATTTTGTCAAACGATCTTAGAGAAGCATTCCTTGCAATCTTTATAGCAAGGAGTCTTGACTGAGTGATTGAAGAAGTCTTTGGGGAAGAAATCGCGCATCGTGATGGCAACGGACGATCTTTGTGTCATAACTTCATCATCCTCAACACTTTCATGTAGCTTTGAAGGTTGACGGTAGCTGCTTTGCCCCCTTTCCGATTGGTGAACTTGTGGAGGAGACCTATGTTTCTTGTGCATTTTCTTTGGAGTGACATAAGTCCATCCTTCAACTTCACTTGACTTAACTGACATGGTTTTGGAGCATGCCCCCAGCGGTTGAGGTGAAGATTTTGAGTTCAAAGAGCCAGAAGTGACGGTGGTATAGTTTGACTTCACCACATCATTAAGATCTAGCTCGATGATCCCTTTCTGAGCCAACTTCATGATGAGATCTTTTAGCACAAAGCACTTTTCCGTCGGATGACTAATGAAGCGGTGGAATTTACAGTACCTTGGACTGTCAGTACGGTTCATATCTTCTGGCCGTTTGCACTCAGGTAGGTCGATCACCTTTTTGTCAAGCAAGTCTTTCAACATGGCAACCACGTCAGAATCGGGGAATGGATAAGTCTTCTCCTCAAGCTCCTTCAAAGTGCGTCTACGTATCTCTTGATCACGAAAAGCTTCGGTTTGAATTGCCTTGCTTCGTGTAGGGATTTTGACTGGAGTTGTGTTGACCGCCATTGCTTCCTTGGTGGGTTTCCACGTAGCCTTATCCACCTTTGGCCCCAAAACTTTGTCATTCTTGTAGTCGGCGATCTGTTCTTTCTTCCCATGACGGGTGATGCTTAACTCCATATCATGGGCGCGGGTGGCTAACTCCTCGAATGTTCATGGTTTGATGCCTTGAAGGATGTAGTGTAGTCCCCACTGCATGCCTTGAACGCACATCTCAATGGCAGAGGTTTCAGAAAGCCGATCTTTGCAATCCAGACTTAAAGAACGCCATCTATTTATGTAGTCAACGACAGGTTCATCTTTCCACTGTTTCGTGCTGGTCAGCTCTAACATGCTTACAGTACGACGAGTGCTGTAGAAACGGTTGAGGAATTCCCTTTCTAGCTGGTCCCAACTGTTGATAGACTCAGGTTCGAGGTCAGTGTACCAGTCAAAAGCGTTACTTTTCAGCGAATGCACGAACTGTTTGACGAGGTAGTCTCCCTCTGTCCCAGCATTGTTGCAAGTTTCAATGAAATGGGCGACATGTTACTTCGGATTGCCTTTTCCATCGAACTGCATGAATTTTGAGGGCTGATAACCCCTTGGCATCTTCAAAGCATCAATCTTCTTGGAGTAAGGCTTTGAGTACAGTACGGAGTCATGCGAGCTTCCTTCGTACTGTGTCTTGATAGTGCTTGCGATCATCTCCTGTAGCTGCTGGATAGAGAGAGATCCCATGGATATCGTTGCTTGGTCTAGCTTTGGCTTTTCTTCGACTTTCTCCGCTGGTGGCTCCTCTTCTTCGTCGCCTTCTTTCTTTAATAGGCCAACAATTGGGTCGACTTTCACGTCGGGCAGCGCATCTAGTTGGTTGACAAGTGCGGCAATCTGCAAGTCTTTCTCTTCCACAGTTCGTGTGAGCTTTGCGATTGCTTCATTCATCTGAGCTAGTTGCTCCTCGATTGAAGTTGCTCCCGTGGTCATGACTTGCATGGTTGTACTGCCGCTCGAATCAGCGTCGGAGAGTAGGGACTTTGAGTATTTCCTTGGGCTCTCCCCTTTTGATGCCCTTAGCGAGGCTAGGGTGATCACAGGCTCGTACCTCAGGTGCTCTTGTTCCTTTGACAGAGTTAATGCAGGGGCGGAAGCCGCGGCAAAAAGATCTCTTGCCTTACTTCAGGTTATGATGCCCGAAATATCACCACTTGCGGCGATGATGTTCTTGTTCTTTGCTTTGATTGCAGGAACAACTTGATCCTTTCTTGATGCCATTTGCGTTTTTTGATGATTTGAGGATAGAGATGAGAGGTAGAGATAGTCCCACTGGGCGTGCCAAATTTGTAAACACGAGAAATTCCTGAAACAAGCGACAAGAATACGTGTACAAAATATATTTTTTGTATTAATGATTTTGGGGTTACAATCTCTTTGTAATTTGGTCCTCTGATTCTATCTTCGTAGGGTGTAGGTTTGTGGATGAGTTGTTGATCCAAAGGGCCGTCGGGGCTTGATCTAAGGATGAACAGTTGATGAATGGATCTTCAAGGGGCGTTGGGCTTGATCTTGAAGAATGGGTGTATGAGTTTGTTGAGGTTGTTGATCCAAAGGGGCCGTTGGGGCTTGATCTTAGGATGAACGGATGATGAATGATGAACACTTTCTTCAAGGGGCCGTCGGGGCTTGATCTTGAGTTGGTGGGAGTTCTTCAAGGACCGTTGGGGCTTGATCTTGAATTGGTTGGAGTTCTTCAAGGGCCGTCGGGGCTTGATCTTGAATTGGTTGGAGTTCTTCAAGGGCCGTCGGGGCTTGATCTTGAAGGTTGATGGATGAGCGGATCTTCAAGGGCTTCTGGGCTTAATCTTGAAGGACGATTGGATGTGTGGATTTGTTGAGGTTATTGATCCAAAGGGGCCGTTGGGGCTTGATCTTAGGATGAACGGATGATGAGCGATGAACACTTTCTTCAAGGGCCGTCGGGGCTTGATCTTGAGTTGGTGGAAGTTCTTCAAGGGCCGTCGGGGCTTGATCTTGAATTGAACGGATGATGAGCGATGAACACTTTCCTCAAGGGCCGTCGGGGCTTGATCTTGAGTTGGTGGAAGTTCTTCAAGGGCCGTCGGGGCTTGATCTTGAAGGTGGATTTGACGAAGAACCAAGATTGCTTTCTTGATCCTTCGGGATTTGCTTGAGAGCTTTAGAGTTTCAAGGCTTCTTTCTTTCTTCCTTCATTCTTTTCTTCTTTTCCTTCCTCCCCAAAATGAATGCCTTGGCTTCCTATTTATAGAATTCCAAAACTTGATTTTTTGGATTTAAATAATCAGATGAAATAAATCATTTCTGCCAGGTATTGACACGTGTCATATTTGATGACTTTTCCAATTTATTTCGATTTTTCGTTGAGGCACACGCTACATGTAAAATTTATGTGATATGTGAGCGTTGAAATTTTAATTATTGGTCAACATTCATTTTACCAAAATTTTGATGTCTACAATAATATTTAAAAGCAAAGACCCATTCACAGATACTTGCGAGGCCGCAGCCGTTCGAGCTAGGATAGTCGGAGTCTTCGATAATTATCGCATCTAATCATAATATTGGGACCCATTGGTAAAACTCCACGAAGACAATTAAATTTGGGAAAACAGAGTGTGGATTTGAAATTAGTACGAACTATGCTAAGGAGGGTCCTTGAAAAAGTTTACAAAATGTTAATAGAAAAATCAACAGTCAACCCTAAAAGTCAACCGAGCCGCCCCGGCAGTCAACTACGTTAAAACTTTGAAATTTCACTAAATGGATGTCAAAAACAGATTCGGGGCATTGAAATTAGCCTAAGAGGTTTTCTGAGAAATAACTGACTGTCAACAGTTAACAGAATATTCCCTCTAAATCCCTAAATGGGTCTGGGTCAGTTGGTTCGGATCCGATTCGAATCCAGGCTTAGATTGAGGTTTGGACTTGGGCCTTTTTTATTTATTTATTTATTTATTTATTTTTCTCTTCTTCTTCTCTGGCCGTTTGCCGCTGCAATTGTCGGAATAAATCCCAACTCTGACCACCTGAAATCTTCACTAAACCTAGCTTTCCAATATATCAAATCGAATATCAGAGAACAAGGAATCAGAATATACCTTTGGTTTCCTCAGCCGTGGAGGGAGTTGACCAGCAAACGGCTCGAAAGTCGTTGGAAAACTGAGTTAAGCTTCCCCGAAAAAAATCTACCATAAAACCAGCCCAAAAATCATTTACCATACATAAAATTGAAACTAAATGACAGGAGAGATTCATCCAAGCCATTTTTCAAACTCACCTTTGTCGATGAACATGGTGGACAGTGGCCATGGCTGCCATTTTGCAGAGAAAGCCTGGGTGTCATGAGTAAAACAAGATGATATTCGTAGTGGTCTGTTATGAAGTTTGGTGGAATGGTGATGGTTCGATGGTGGTGCAACTCGTCAAAGTTGCGAGGGATGATGGTATATTGTCAGGTTTGCGAGGGAGACGAGATGGAGGTTTCTGAGAGAGATAAGTGAAGAGATAGAGAAAGTTGAGTGATAAGGTGAGGTGGTAGCAAGGGAGTAGGTGAGTAAAAGGAGAGAGACCGAGATATCTGGCGGGTAAGGATATGGGACAGGGCAAGAATGAAGTGTGGGCCCTAAGTGGCTCACAAAACAATACAAAATATCTCTAAACTATGAAATTACCAATTTATCCTTGATATTCTATGTTTCGTAAAATTTTAACCTTAACTCCGATTTTGATTCCGCTTACGCCTATGCAATCATACCATTGAGAACTTCGAGAATACGGCAAAATAATAGCTCATATACATCACAAAAAAAAAAGTCAACAATCTCACCTTTAGGGCATTTTCGTCGATTTACTCTCTTAAAATTTATAAAATCGTAAAATTTGGGACGGGTTGTCACACCTAATGCTAGGGGGGAGATTGGCTATTTATAGAATTTTTGAGGGGTAATCGACTAAAGTTAAAGTACAGTGGGGAAATTGCCTAATTATAAAAATTTAGGGTGTAATCGGCTAAAATTAAAGTTCAAGGGGAAATTGGCACCTCTATACAAGTTCAGGGAAAAACTGACAAATACCCCTAAGAAAAATATTCTATTCTTCAAAAAACACCAAAAGTGAGTTTTTAAAGTTTTTAAACTTAAAGCTCACTCCTTTCTTTTCCATCTCTCCTCTTCCGTCTCACTCTGAATCTATCTCTCTTTTTTTCTTCTCTCTCTTCCTTCTATCTCATTTTTCTTCTTTCCCTCTCCTTCTATTTCTCCTTCCTCTCTACCTCATTCAATCCTTTCTCCTCTTTCTCTCCTCCGATCCTCTCTTTCTTTCTTTCCTCCTCTTTACTCTTTCTCCCTCTTGTACGACTCCCTCTTTGTAGATCACTTTATCTAGTTTAAGTTTTAAGATTTAAAAGAAATTTTAAATCTCATACTAAACAAGTTTTTGGGTATTAAAGAAAAGTGTTCTTTTCAAGAGATGTTCTTAAGAAATGTTTTGATAAATGGTGAAAAACAATCAGTATATATATATATATATATATATATATATATATATGTGGTACGAAAAACAATCAGTATATATATATGGTATGAAAAACAATCAGTATAATAATGTAATGCATGCAAACTGCTAATGTCTAATTATCACTTTTTAATAACTACCATCAACATGCATCCTCTATAGCATCAAGAATAAACCTTTCCAGAAGCGGCCATAACCCCTCCTGAGCATCTAGATAAGAAATTGTTAAACAAAAATTGCTTTTTCCACCAATGCATTGGTCACACCACTCGAATTGCTATATGCGTAAAGACCATATTGAGGAGCTCTTCGATCATAGGCATTGTTAGGAGTTCGTCAGGAGCAAAACTAGGAAGGAAGGATTCGAAGGAGGGATCCGTTGGAGGAAAAGACCAAGGTAAGTTTGATCGCCATGAGCTTAGTGATAATGAGGCTGATCAGCGTCCAACAAAGAAACCTACCTTCAGCTGAATTACATCTATAGATGGTAGGGGATGCGGAAGGAAAGAAAAGCTGGCAAATGCAAGCAAAAAAAAGGAATTCCAACTACTTTGAGGTGAACTGCCCTCAAGCACCACCAGACTGACTAAGAGAACCATTAATTCTGAATCGTACCTTAGAATTTTGACCATGGACTCAATCATTTCCCCATAGGAGTTGCACAAACGGAGCAGTGATGCTACCATCATTCTGTCCCGGAGCAGTGGGCGAAGTCCGACGACTTCGCTGAGAAATACCATGTTGGTTCCACAAGACACAGAAACCTAATTCAGAAAGGAATCAACAAGTATCCTATATTCTTAGAGTCCTTACAATCTAAGGATTGGCATGCGCCACAACTAATCACACTCCTACGATTATTCAATATCTACTTCCTAGATATCCTCTGGGATTTTCCTATTCAATACAGATTCCATAGCCTAAAAGGTTTATCTCAACTAGTATAAATACACTGTTTTATGTTTCATCTTTGGTAATGCAATTGTCACACACTTATTCTTTTGCCTACTACTTGAATCTCATAATATTGCTTACTTGACGTCGAAGAGCCTTTAATTGACACACCCTTGCTCCGTCCTCGGGGTCCTTGGCTACTTATGGTTGTTTGTTATTTTATAGGTTACTCGAGTTTGTGTATCTCCACCCTTCACATTGGTGCACGAATTTGGTTCCAACAACACAATGGAATTAGGATTGCAAAATGAACTATATGATGCGAGAATTATACGCGCACAAATTAAACCCTCTTTTTGACAATTGTAGTATGGATGTAAGTAGGGATCGTTCTGGACCGGGGATTAGGAGGGATTGTTAACCACTTGGATTTGACTTCAAAAACGTAAAAACAAGTTTAAAACACTAATTAATGCGAAGAAAACAAAACTAAAAGTAAGAAAGACTTAGACTAAAACTTAAACAAAATAAAGGGGGATTGGATTTGGACGAAAATTGAAATAAAATGGATACTTGGAAACAAAATAGATTGTTAAGATGAAAGTGATGGAAATGAATGAATGGGAAGCTAGCTAAGGGGTTCATCTCCACACATGTTATACTTGCATACAAAACGATTTCTAATTGCCTTTTCAATAAACCATGAATTCTCAACGCCCCGGGTTAATTAGGTACGCTTAAATTAACCGTCAAGTTTTCCTTAAGTTAATGAATTGGATGATTGCATACGACAACCCAAAGCATTCCTCACAAGTTCCCTACATGAATTGCATAATAGAGATACAAGCAAGAATCATTAAGCATCATGAAAACTATAAATGTTGACGAGGCATTCGTTACTATGATTGCATGAAACTTATGCCAAGAGTTTGTTTAACACGATTGTTTATAAGCAACCTCCACTACTTGTGAATATAAGTTCATAACTATTACGTGAAACTCACTTATATTCTAGCGTCAAATTCATGCATGAAAATTAAGCGTCGACTCTCAATAAACATACATAAATAGGTTATCAATCAAACAGTTAAACAAATTGAATTCACAACTTATGAAACGTAATTAGAAGTAATCAAATCATATTGCAAGCATAAACATATATTTCGAATCCCCCCTAGCTAAAGGGGGGTTTAGTTCCTCATACGTACAAAACAAAGAGAATTGAAATTAAACATTGAAATCAAAGAAACGCCTAAACATTCCAACAACTCAAACTTGAATTGTATGAACGTTTAGGCCATCTTCTCTTCCTCTTCGTTGTAGCATAAAGTCTAGGGATAGTTGGTTGGGGGATGGAAGTGTGGAATTATGGAAGTGGATGAGGAGTGGTGGAAATGGAAGAATGGTTTTGGATTCTAAGGGGAAGTGTTTGTGGTGTGTTGTGTTGTGAATGAGATGAGATGATTTGAATGAATGAATGCAAGGGTATTTATAGGAGGAGTGGAGATGTATATGGCTATTTGTTTAAGGTGTTTGTGGCTACAATGATGAAGAATTGCATGTGGAAATAAAAGGGAAAATGTGGTGAAATGATGAAGTAGGAAGGTGGAAATGCATGTGAGATGTTGGAAAGGAAATGGGAATATGAGTAGGCCATGGCATGGGAGTTGTTTTGTTGGTGTAAATGTGCCATGGATGCAATGATGAAGAATAAAGGGTGCATGTGGGGTGGAATTGAATGAATGCAAAGTGAATGAATAATGAAATGAGTTAAAGAGGGAGAATGTGGTGAAATGATGAAGTAGGAAGGTGGAAATGCATGTGACTTGTTTGTGGAATAAAGAATGAATGGTGGAATGATGAAGAGTTGCATAAAGAATGCATGTAGGGTTAGCTAGGTTGTGTGATGATGAGTGTATGTGGAATAAAGAATGAATGGTGGTGTAATGATGAAGTGAATGCATGTGGAATTAAAGAGGGAGAATGTGATGAAATGATGAAGTAGGAAGGTGGAAATGCATGTGAGATGTTGGAAGGAATTGGGTTAAAGAATGGGAGTGCATGTGCAAGGTTGTTGTTGTGATAAGTGATAAGTGATAGGTGTATGGTTATGATAAGGAGATGAATGAATGATATGTTAAGTGATAAATGAATGATATGTGGTGATGATAAGTGATGATAGGTGGTTTTGATAAGTGATAAGTGAATGGAAGTGAATGACATGATAAGTGAATGATATGTTAAGTGATAAATGAATGATATGTGGTGAGTGATAAGTGAATGGAAGTGATAATAAGGCTAGTTTAAAAGGCTAGGGTTTAAGTACATAGAATGGGTCTAAAATAGGTTGGTTTGCATGGCATAATATGTTTGATTGGGCTAGAGGTTTTCCATGGCTCAAAGGATTTGTTTGATTGGGCTAGGCCCTTTGTTTGATGTCCCCAAAGAGCATACAAGGCTTCAATTTCGTCCATCCTCTTTGCTCCATGATTAAGCTATCCAATCCATACCCAAAAGTGCCCCAAATAGCCTCAAAATGCACTTTCTTGCTCCCTAAGCCCTTAGAACCTGAAAACACACAAAAGAAGCATAAAGGACTAAAATAACTATGAATTACCAACATAGATGCACGAAAACAAGCTAAGTAAGTCGCCTAAATATGCTCCTATCAAATACCCCCACACTTATCTTTTGCTAGTCCTCGAGCAAAACAGAAAGAAAAACAAAACAAAACGAAACGAAACAAAACAAGTAAAACACAACCTAAACCTTCCAACAACCGTCTTAGGGATTTCCAATGCACATGACATGTTAGAAATCATCATTCTCACATATTTTAGTCATCTTCACACTTAAGTACATTCTTAATCATAGTCACCATATACTAGTTCACAATTAAGCATTTAAAACCATGTTTTGAATGTAGTAACATGCCTTAGAGAATTTGCTCAATTCCTTACAAGATATGCACTCGATTTTCACTCAGAATTTCTAACTACACACCCTAATCTAGTCATATGTGAGAAGATTGATGTAAACATGAAAACGAACACTCACATATATGTATCACAAAGAACGCAATTTCTGGAGTTAATAAGCATGTTTAGATATGATCTCATGAATGGAATGCTACTACTTAGACGCGAGAACCAGTGACACCATATGCTCATACCAAGTTCAAACTCCACAAATTGAAACACATAACACTCAAGATTGAAGTCACGGGTTGTAATAGGGCTTGGGGCGTGTGGATAACAAAGAAGGGATATGGAAAACAAAGGTTCTTAAAGAAATAGTGAGCAAGGCAATTGAATCAACTTAGAATTCACTTTTGAATGAAAACTCAACTTTGGGAAAAAAAAAAAGGAGACAATTTAGGGCCAGAATTGGTGTTTTGAGCCCTTCAATCACTCATTCTTTCATTTTTTTCAAGCTCTTTTTTCTTTCTTTCTTTTCTTTTCTGTTTTTCTTTTCTTTTGAAACTCAAAACATACTTAAGAACAAGCATTCCTTCTCCCACACTCATTTTCTTGCATAATGTAACTCAAAAGGAATTCATTTAAGTCATGCTCACTATCTTCTAAGAACAAAGGTGTGGATTGTCCTAAACTAGGCTAGGTGAGGATAATGTGGGTTGACAAAGAATAAAGGCTAAACAAAGCTCAACGGGGGTAAAACTTACAACATATACGAAATATGGGAAGTGAGGTTATTTGGCTATGGTGGCAATTACACAACTTCATCTTGAATATGTTATGTAAATCAATAACATGCTTTGAATGAAATGGGCATGAGTTCTAGCATTTGGAACTATATGATGAAACGCCTTCTAAGTAGTAACCAAGCAAAGAATAATGAGATCATGCAACAACTTTAGAAAACAAGAAATCACAGATTATACTCTCCAAAGAACGTTATAGGCTCAAGTCTCTCAGGGTTGTAGCGTTTGTTTGAGTTCCTTCCTTCAAGCATGTTACATAACTAATTTTTTTCTTTTATGACTGCATGTGAAGTCATACATTATAACCATAACCAAGCATATACCAAGAGTAAATCAAACTTTTCTCCATGTTTATAACTCTTTTCAACAGTCATGCAATTAGAAACCAAATCCTTATCATTGTGTTGGAAGGTGACCTACGACACAAAAACGACTCAAAACACTCTTTTTAGGCTTTTCAAAACATGTTTTTCAAATTTTTATGTGATTTTCGAATTTTTAAGTCAAAACACACTAAACACACTTAAAAACAGCAAGAAACAACATTTGAAGTTATGGTGGATAAAATCCTACGAATTTGCATCAAAACACTTTAGTATCTCCCCCACACTTAAATCAAACATTGTCCTCAATGTTAAAAACCACACTAAACACAAACAAACATATAAACAGCAATTAAACATACTAAACATGGCAGAATGTATCTAACAAAGAGAAGAGTTTAGAGATGCAAATCTGGTTATGGAGTGTTCGTTCCATCTTCTCCTTGGTGATTGCAGTGAGGCTTCATCTTGAGTTTCCACAGGCTTACTCTTGAACTGCGCTGCTCCCATCGTTGATTTTCCTTTGTGCTACTCTTGAACTGGGCAGCAGGCTTCCTTTGGTCTCCCCCGAAGGTCTGAGCTTCCTCCTCTTATCTTTTTCTTTGTTCAATCTCTCCAATTCGTATTGAAGAGGGTTAGAGGATAGCTCAGCAAAGCTAGGTAAGCAACCAGGGAATAGAGTCCAGATAGACTCCAAGTGCCGGCTGATTGCTTCTTTCACTTTGCCATGCAAGTAATATCAAGGACAAAGGAAAAGACAGGGAAAGAGCATGATATGAGATACCTTTGCTTTCACCCTTGATGATATAAGATACCTTTGCTTTCGAAGAGGCAGCGAATGAATCCACATGCTTCGATCCACCGTTTCCTCTTCCTCATTCGTACTGCAGGCATTTGGTATCTTCTTTGGGGGATACATCCATGTTTGAAAGTGCGTTCTCAAGAGAAGGAGAAAACTGAACATGTTTGAGAGGGTTGGTTGCAGCTTACATTTTCGGCCGAGAAGGAAAGTTATGCGTTTGTGGGTGTATGCCTTGCCATGTTGGTTGATGTATATAGGAATTGTAATGGCAAATGGCAGTGCGGATGCGGCAATGTCCTCCACGCATCTTCTGAAAAGCTGGGAGCTTTTAACAAAGTGGCACGCGTCTTCTGAAAAGCCGGAAGCTTTTGACAAAGTTGCACTCGCTTTCTGGAAAGCCGGGAGCTTTCGGCTTTGTCACCCACGTTTGTCGGCTAAAGTGTGCAGCTGATTTCTCGCCTTCCACGTGTCTTCTGAAAAGCTGGGAGCTTTTGACAAATTTGCACACGCTTTCTGAAAAGCTTGGATTGCGTCTGAAGAACTGGCGATCTTTACGCTAGAAAATCCAGTTTTTGAAGAGCGGTGTCTCTTCAATGCTGAATTGGTGATTGTGTTGCATATCCTTTAATAGAGGTGATCGATCACCTCTATCTGCACACTTTGAAGACTTCCCAAAAATCATCTTCGGCTCGTCGAGATTTTTCCTCCATCCAACCCTTTTCTTTTTAACTTCTTGAACAATGGCTAGCTCATCCAACCCATCGAACATTTACTTAGATTTGAGTCTAAGCAGTGACCCGGTCGCGCCTCGTCAGGGTAAGGTATGGTGCCCATCTTTCTTATCTTCCCATGGCCCTCTTACAGATGAGGACTCTGTGATGACGGATCCCACAACGGCTACGATAGTGGCTCGGAACCTCCTCACTCCCAAAGACAGTCAGCTGCTTTCAGGACGGTCCGATGAGTTGGCCGTTCAAGAGTCCTTGGCTCTTAGCGTTCAATGCGCTGGCTCTGTGTCCAACATGGGCCAACGCCTTCTTGCTCGCTCCCGTCAGGTTGAATCCTTGATGGCGGAGGTGGAGAGTCTTAAGCAGGAGATCAAACAGCTTAAGTACGAGAACCGAAGTTTGCACGTGCTTGCCAACAATTATTCGACAGGCATGAAGAGGAAGCTTGATGAGCTTGATGACCGTCAAAGGCTTGCAGCTTTCTTCCAGAGGCACCTTTTTCCTGGGTCATCCAGCGTTCAACCAAGGATTGGGGCCTTGAATGATCTATCTTCAGTGCCTCCCGCTCTTATGCCTCTTGCTCCGATGCCTTCTGCTCCTATGCCTTCCGCTCCAATGCCTTCTGCTCCGAGAGTGTTGCCACGTAGTGGGGCCTCACGTACACAACCTTTGTGAAGGCTCTATCTTTCTGCCATGTTTAGATACAATTGTAATTTATTGAAAATTAATGAACAAGCTTTGTTTTATTCACTGTATTGGGTTGCCTCCCAAGTAGCGCTTTCTTTTACGTCTTGCAGCCGGACGAGACCTTCTTAGGCTCACTTAGGACCCACGACATGGAATTTATCTTTGAATGGGGGGTGATACTTGAGATGATCCGGTAATGGTTTAAATTCCAGAGTGGGTGCCTGAATCATTAACAACATATTAGTATAAAACAAAATTGAAATTCGGGGAGGTGGCTTACCTGTGTGCTCCGACAAGAACTCAATGACAAACACCACTCCCTTGTCATCAAATTCAACTTCTTTGGGTTTTGTGGTTTCAAATATGTCCTCTTTGAGGCCTTATAAATCTTCTCCAGCCACTACCTTCTCTTGAATCATTCTTCTTGGTGTACAAAGTCCTTTGAAGAATTCAACACCATATAAAACCTGCTGTGTTGCACCAAGAATTGGAATAGCATTTTGCACCTTTGGGAAGGCTTCCACGATGTCCTTTTTACTCTCTTCTTGGTTGGGAATCAAAAACCTGCTAGGAAAAGGGACATTGGGTGGAATAACATTAGAATAACATGGAATTGGGACGTCCTTACTTGTGGTGGGTGGTTTAGAGGGCTTAGGGGGCTGTGGCAATGTTTGTTCTACCCTTGCCGTGTGCATGTCTTCTTCCTCCTCCTCAATTAGCAGCTCCTCATCCACTTCTAGGCTATGTTTGGACATTTTTAGGTCAGCTCCAACCTCCATAGCATTTCCCAAAGTGATAACATTATGGATTTCAAAATCTTCCTTCGAGTTTTCAATAGTTGAGTTGGAGAGTTCACTTTGCTCTTGAATTTGTTTCATGAACCCCATAATCTGCCCAATTTGCTCCTCCAATTTACCCAACTTCTTGTCTTGATTTTGTTCGTCCTTGTGTTGAGTTTGGACTTCCTGCATCAAAGTAGTAAGTAATTGAAAAATCTTATCATTATCACTTGAATTACTTACATTGCTTTGGGCAGGTTGTGGTGGCTGCATAGGTACTGTATAGAACTCCTCATATGGTTGCCAATATTCTCCTTGTTGAGCCTCCTCGACTTGGTTTTGTGAGCCCTGCACCGAAGAAATTAATTCATCAAGAGCTTGATTATAATCTATTGACAAACCTGAGTTTAGTTGGGCATATTGTATATGAGGTTGTGGTGGATGTATAGACGTTGAATAGAACTCCTCATAGGGCTGCCAATATCCTTCTTGTTGAATATGTTGAGGTTCCCACCACATAGAGTTTGAATGATCACTCCAATCCGAATTGTAAGTATTGGAAAACACGTCGTTCCTTGATTGATTATGATCAAATGTACCAACTCTTTGCGTTTGGTACTCTTCCATAAGCTGTGACAAAAGAGAAGCACTATCAAGTGCCATGTCTTGCTTTTAAAATCAATAAAACTAAAAATATATACAAACGAAAATAAAACAATCCAAGAGATTAGCAAAGTTGCTAATCCCCGGCAACGGCGCCAAAAATTTGATGCGAGAATTATACGCGCACAAATTAAACCCTCTTTTTGACAATTGTAGTATGGATGTAAGTAGGGATCGTTCTGGACCGGGGATTAGGAGGGATTGTTAACCACTTGGATTTGACTTCAAAAACGTAAAAACAAGTTTAAAACACTAATTAATGCGAAGAAAACAAAACTAAAAGTAAGAAAGACTTAGACTAAAACTTAAACAAAATAAAGGGGGATTGGATTTGGACGAAAATTGAAATAAAATACTTGGAAACAAAATAGATTGTTAAGATGAAAGTGATGGAAATGAATGGATGGGAAGCTAGCTAAGGGGTTCATCTCCACACATGTTATACTTGCATACAAAACGATTTCTAATTGCCTTTTCAATAAACCATGAATTCTCAACGCCCCGGGTTAATTAGGTACGCTTAAATTAACCGTCAAGTTTTCCTTAAGTTAATGAATTGGATGATTGCATACGACAACCCAAAGCATTCCTCACAAGTTCCCTACATGAATTGCATAATAGAGATACAAGCAAGAATCATTAAGCATCATGAAAACTATAAGTGTTGACGAGGCATTCGTTACTATGATTGCATGAAACTTATGCCAAGAATTTGTTTAACACGATTGTTTATAAGCAACCTCCACTACTTGTGAATATAAGTTCATAACTATTACGTGAAACTCACTTATATTCTAGCGTCAAATTCATGCATGAAAATTAAGCGTCGACTCTCAATAAACATACATAAATAGGTTATCAATCAAACAGTTAAACAAATTGAATTCACAACTTATGAAATGTAATTAGAAGTAATCAAATCATATTGCAAGCATAAACATATATTTCGAATCCCCCCCTAGCTAAAGGGGGGTTTAGTTCCTCATACGTACAAAACAAAGAGAATTGAAATTAAACATTGAAATCAAAGAAACGCCTAAACATTCCAACAACTCAAACTTGAATTGTATGAACGTTTAGGCCCTGTTCTCTTCCTCTTCGTTGTAGCATAAGGTCTAGGGATAGTTGGTTGGGGGATGGAAGTGTGGAATTATGGAAGTGGATGAGGAGTGGTGGAAATGGAAGAATGGTTTTGGATTCTAAGGGGAAGTGTTTGTGGTGTGTTGTGTTGTGAATGAGATGAGATGATTTGAATGAATGAATGCAAGGGTATTTATAGGAGGAGTGGAGATGTATATGGCTATTTGTTTAAGGTGTTTGTGGCTACAATGATGAAGAATTGCATGTGGAAATAAAAGGGAAAATGTGGTGAAATGATGAAGTAGGAAGGTGGAAATGCATGTGAGATGTTGGAAAGGAAATGGGAATATGAGTAGGCCATGGCATGGGAGTTGTTTTGTTGGTGTAAATGTGCCATGGATGCAATGATGAAGAATAAAGGGTGCATGTGGGGTGGAATTGAATGAATGCAAAGTGAATGAATAATGAAATGAGTTAAAGAGGGAGAATGTGGTGAAATGATGAAGTAGGAAGGTGGAAATGCATGTGACTTGTTTGTGGAATAAAGAATGAATGGTGGAATGATGAAGAGTTGCATAAAGAATGCATGTAGGGTTAGCTAGGTTGTGTGATGATGAGTGTATGTGGAATAAAGAATGAATGGTGGTGTAATGATGAAGTGAATGCATGTGGAATTAAAGAGGGAGAATGTGATGAAATGATGAAGTAGGAAGGTGGAAATGCATGTGAGATGTTGGAAAGGAATTGGGTTAAAGAATGGGAGTGCATGTGCAAGGTTGTTGTTGTGATAAGTGATAAGTGATAGGTGTATGGTTATGATAAGGAGATGAATGAATGATATGTTAAGTGATAAATGAATGATATGTGGTGATGATAAGTGATGATAGGTGGTTTTGATAAGTGATAAGTGAATGGAAGTGAATGACATGATAAGTGAATGATATGTTAAGTGATAAATGAATGATATGTGGTGAGTGATAAGTGAATGGAAGTGATAATAAGGCTAGTTTAAAAGGCTAGGGTTTAAGTACATAGAATGGGTCTAAAATAGGTTGGTTTGCATGGCATAATATGTTTGATTGGGCTAGAGGTTTTCCATGGCTCAAAGGATTTGTTTGATTGGGCTAGGCCCTTTGTTTGATGTCCCCAAAGAGCATACAAGGCTTCAATTTCGTCCATCCTCTTTGCTCCATGATTAAGCTATCCAATCCATACCCAAAAGTGCCCCAAATAGCCTCAAAATGCACTTTCTTGCTCCCTAAGCCCTTAGAACCTGAAAACACACAAAAGAAGCATAAAGGACTAAAATAACTATGAATTACCAACATAGATGCACGAAAACAAGCTAAGTAAGTCGCCTAAATATGCTCCTATCACTATATTGTCTAAAACAATTGATAAGTTTGAAATAACCCCGCACATAAGTTATGTGCAAGGCACACGAATTATTTTGGAGGAAAATTTAACATTATGTATAATGTATGATGATAAATTAAATTTTTAGAAAATTGAGAAGACAATTCATTTAACATTTTAATTCATGTGACAAATTGTAACAAGTGTACATATGTTCATATGACATTTATAAAAAAATCTTTTATCAAATTCATCCCTATTGTCATATCAAAATTCGTGTAATGATAAGGTTGATTTATATCACATGCATACTTCTCTATATTCCTCATTGGACTTTTATCACAAATGGTCCTTGAAACTAACCCTTACCATCAAGATGGTCCTTAAAATTGAAAATCAATGAATGTAGTCCTTGAAAATAGGTGTTGCAAATCAAAGTGGTCATTCCGTCACAATTCTGTTAAAAGTTTCGTTGAGTGCTGATGTGGCACATGAATGGGCCCCACTAGATTTACAAGTTTTTATCACAAATGGTCCTTGAAATTGACCCACACCATCAAGATGGTCCCTGAAATTGACCCACACTGTCAAGATGGTTCCTGAAATTGAAAATTGATCAATGTAGTCCTTGAAAATAGATGTCGCAAATCAATATGATCCTTCTGCCATAATTCTATAATTTTTTTTTTTGTTATGTGTTGATGTGGGTTTAATAATTAATTAAAATAAATACCTTTTGGCACAATGGAATTTTTTTCTTGTAGTAGGGCCTACTTCGAACAGAGATCCCTTCCATAAATTCTCAAAGGCATAAGGCTTACCCAAGGCCTAAGAGGGGGAGAGGAAATAGTTTTCAATCAACAATAAACGCACCTTGGGTATAACCTCATTATCTCATGGAAAACCTCCATGTTCTTTGCATCACCAGACCACCAAGGAAGCGTCAAACAAACTCTCCAAGATTAAGGTTGTGAGGATGTTGATCGCCTAAATGCTAATAGTGATGTCCCAGAAGTCATTGCCAATCGACCAAGCCGTCACCAAAGGTGATCTCGATCCAAGTTCAATTCGGTAAAGGATGTCGAAGTGTGTAGAGATGGGTATATTGATATTTTTTTTTTAATCGAATAGAGAGTGAAGGAGGTAGAGAAATGTGGACTTGGATCGGAGGTGATTGTAGGACTAGGTTTTTGGGTTGACAACTTTTTTATTAACTATTAAATTATTAAGCCTATTTGTAATTTTTTTTTAATTTAATTAGACTTGTATGACCCATTTATGTGTACATCAGCACATACAAAATTTTTGACAAAAATTGTGACGGAATGACTACATTGATTTGAGACACTTTCAGAACTATATTGTTCAATTTTTAATTTCAGGGACCATTTTGATGTCGTGGGTAATTTCAAGGACCATTTTGATGTCCCAGGTCAATTTCAAGGACCACTGTAAGAAAAAATGACTTATGGGGCCCATTTATGTACCACATCAGTATTTAACAGAATTTTTAACAAAATTGTGACGAAATGACCATATTAATTTGCGACATTTATTTTCAAAGGCTACATTTATTGATTTTCAATTTCAATGACCATCTTGATAGTAAGGGTCAATTTCAAAGATCATTTGTGATAAAAACCCTTTCTCATTTTATGTGTGTGTGTGTGTAATTGAATTGACGATACGTCCTTCTAAGATGTCTCTAAACTCAATTTCCCGCATTCATAACACAATGTAAATAACTTTGCTATACGAAGTACATTGAGAAAAATGCGCTCATTTTTGCTGGCTGAATCAAATGTTCAACGTTAATGCATGTTCTTTTTTTCTAGTTGGTAGTTTACATTACTAATTTTGTGGGTGAAATTATTAGGTAGCTGCCTCGAAGTGCGGCGACACGGCATCAATTGACCTGAGAACATATATTTAGGTTTTTTTTATTAGCATCCCACGTAATGTTGAATGCATCCTATTTAAAATCTAATATTAAGTGGCTTATGTAACTTACTATGCAATGACAATTTCGACCTTATGAGGTTTAAAGAAAATAAGAAATTTCTAAATACACCCCAAATTAATTTTAATGTATTATTTATCTTCTTAAACTATCAAAACCCCTCTCACCCTCCACTCCATTGTTAAATAAAATTCTAACTATTGAAACTATAAACGCATTGATTGAGAAAAAATTTAATGAATAGAACAGGATATCAATATTTTGGAAGCTTCACATGAGGTAAAATTTCATATTTTTCATTGTTTTAATTATTCAATGACATCAGTAATTATTTAAGCCTGCTTTTGCTTTCCATACTACCCAATTTCATACGAGGCTAACTAGCAACGCCTTTTCCGTTCTTATTCATTTTCTGGGGTTTACTTTTGCTTTGTTAGGTTCCTCCCAGTTGCTGTTTTTCATCAGAAATCCTTTTTTGTTAGCAAAAGACTTAAGAGACAGAGAAAAGGAGATTGGCTGTGATGACCCAATGAAATTCAAGCTCAACAGACGGATTGTAGACTTCTTTTTTTAGAAAGTGTTAGGGTTTTAATCCTAAGTCAATTTAATTTATTAAAATTGAAAATGAGTATTATAAGATTTGAAGAACGTGTGGTGTATGTGGAAAATATTAGGTGTATGAAAAAGTGGGGTGTAAGGGTATTATGAGAAGTGTAAATAGAATAAGCCTATATTTATAAGTCAGCAATTTGACTTGAGACTTTTATACTGACAGTTGTGTATATAATTTATAAAAGCAGAAATGAAATTGGCTACCTACCACCTCATTGGTTGAAATTACAAACCTCATAAAATTAGGGGGGGGGGGGGGGGAGGAGAGGAATTACATATGGGAAAAGAAAGTGTGAAAATGATTTGGACAATTGGCCATCTCAAAAGGCTAATCAATCTTGCTTGAATCATAGGCATTAGGCACCATTTTATAAGGAACTGACCAAGTCCACAAAATATTATTCTGAATTTATATTAATCGATATAATTTTAAATGATTTACGACAAATATTCTTCTTCTTTGTTCTTATCTATCCTAATTAATAATATGCTCGTTATTGTTTATATCTTTTTTCTGAAGTTGTAGTACTTTTCTAATGAATTTCCTAGCAATTGTTTAGCCATTGACTTAGACTACTCTCTAACGTGTTGAGCTGAAGTCAAACTGAAGGTAAATATGGTTTGGAGTACTCTAAATACGTATATGAGGTTAGGTGCGTGCGTTTATTTATATAATGAATAAGAGTTGGACACTTAGTTGGGAGAAAAGCTTATATGGTACCGGGGGTTTGAAGAATGTGTGGTGTATGTGGAAAATATTTGGTGTATGAGAAAGTGGGGTGTAAGGGTATTATAAGAAAGTATTTGGGGTGTATTAAGATAATTTTTAATTGAAAAAACAAATGTGCACTGTATTAAGTATGTAGGTTTAATCAACAATACTTAAGACTTTTATACTGATAGTTGTGTATATAATTTATAAAAGCAGAAATGAAATTGGCCACCTACCACCTCATTGGTTGAAATTACAAACCTCATAAAATTTTGTTTTTGGGGGGGGGGGGGGGGGGGGGGGGGGGGGGGGGGGGGGTGGTGGGAATGACATATTGGGAAAAAAAAGTGTGAAAATGATTTGGACAATTGGCCATCCCAAAAGGCTAATCAATCTTGCTTGAATCATAGGCATTAGGCACCATTTTATAAGGAGCTGACCAAGTCCACAAAATATTATTCTGAATTTATAGTAATCGATATAATTTTAAATGATTTACCACAAATATTCTTCTTCTTTGTTCTTATCTATCCTAATTAATGATATGCTCGTTATTGTTTATATCTTTTTTCTGAAGTTGTAGTACTTTTCTAATGAATTTCCTAGCAATTGGTTAGCCATTGACTTAGACTTACTCTCTAGCGTGTTGAGCTTAAGTCAAACTGAAGGTAAATATGGTTTGGAGTACTCTAAATACGTATATGAGGTTAAGGTGCGTGCGTTTATTTATATAATGAATAAGAGTTGGACACTTAGTTGGGAGAAAAGCTTATATGGTACCGGGGTTTGAAGAATGTGTGGTGTAGGTGGAAAATATTAGGTGTATGAGAAAGTGGGGTGTAAGGGCATTTTGGGGTATATCAAGATAATTTTTAATTGAAAAAATAAATATGTGGTGTATTAAGTATGTAGGTTTAATTAACAATATGTGAAGTGTTAATAGAATGAGCCTATATTTATAAGTTAGCAATTTGACTTGACACTGTTATACTGACAGTTGTGTATGTAATTTATAAAAGCAGAAATGAAATTGGCCACCTACCACCTCATTGGTTGAAATTACAAACCTCATTAGAGGAAGGGGGGGGGGGGGGTGGTGGTGGGGGAAATTACAAATTGGGAAAAAAAAGTGTGAAAATGATTTGGACAATTGGCCATCCCAAAAGGCTAATCAATCTTGCTTGAATCATAGGCATTAGGCACCATTTTATAAGGAATTGACCAAGTCCACAAAATATTATTCTGAATTTATATTAATCGATATAATTTTAAATGATTTACCACAAATATTCTTCTTCTTTGTTCTTATCTATCCTAATTAATAATATGCTCGTTATTGTTTATATCTTTTTTCTGAAGTTGTAGTACTTTTCTAATGAATTTCCTAGCAATTGGTTAGCCATTGACTTAGACTTACTCTCTAACGTGTTGAGCTTAAGTCAAACTGAAGGTAAATATGGTTTGGAGTACTCTAAATACGTATATGAGGTTAAGGTGCGTGCGTTTATTTATATATGAGGACAAAGATTTGTACGTGTCTTTATTTTATGGACACGGAAAGCCACCGGGACATTATACATATGTTATATATAGGTTATTCCCACACTAGTAAAAAAAACCTGTTGCGCGACGAAACACACATCATCCCATAAAGTGACTTTGTGCGATGAAATTTTGCAAGACGAAACACACATCGTCACGCAAAGTCACTTTGCGTGACGAAACTTTAAACTTTGTCGCTCAAAGTTTTTACAAAAATAAATAATAATAAAATTATTTTTTTAAATCTTTGCGCTTCATAATCCAAATATTTCGTCGCCTAAACCAGTTTATTTTCGTTTTTTATTTAATTTATATTATAAAATTTAAAATATAGTTATTTTCATAAGTTTTTATTATTTTTTAAAAACTTTGCACGACGAATATCAATGTTTCGTTGCCTAAACCTTATTTACTTATTTTTTATTTATTTTTATATTTTATATTGTTAAACTAAATTATTTCTTTATTTTTTATTATTTTCTTTGTGCAACGAATACACATTTTGTCACATCCCAGCCCGGGGGTCCCAAGTCCGCTCCACCACCGTAGCACGATATTGTCCATTTTGGGCCCCGATCATGCACTCACAGTTTTGTTTCTGGCAACTCACACGAGAACTTTGATGTTAAAATTTACTTGACACTCAAATTAAACCCTCGTTTGACAATTGTAGTAGAATGGATAAGTGAGGGATCGTTCTAGACCGGGGATTAGGAGGGCTTGCTTAAACCTTCTAAATTGACTTAAAAACGTAGAAACAATATAAAACACTAAACTGGACTCAAAGAATGCAAAACTAAAATTTAAAACATTAAGATAAACCAAAAGACTCAAAACTAATTTTGGACGAATTTAAGATTATGGCTTGATTCAAAATACTTTAAAACATAAACTAAACAGATTCTAAGCACTAAAGAACAAGAAAGTAAAGGGGGGGGAAAAGTTTTGATTTGACAAAAATTGAAATAACAAAACAAGTTAATAAACTAAGCGGAATGTAAATATGAATTTGTGATGGAATGAATGGAATGAAGGCTAGCTAAGGGGTTCTTCTCCACACATGTTATACTTGCATACAAGATTGATTCTCAGTTGGTCTTTCGATAAATTATGAAACTCAACACTCCGGATTAATTAGGTCCGCTTAAATTAACCGTCAAGTTTTCCTTAAGTTAATGAATTGGATGGGTTTGCGCAACGCAATTCACAACATTCTCCAAAAGTCCTTTACGTGAACAGCACAATAAAGATACAATCAAAGATCATTAAGTATTATGAAAACTATAAGTGTTGACGAGGCATTCGTTACTATGATGAGCATGAAACTCGTGCCAAGAATTCATTTAACGCGATTGTTTATAAGCAACCTCCACTACTTGTGAATATAAGTTCATAACGATTAGGTGAAAATCACTTATATTCTAGCGTCATATTTATGCATGAAGATTAAGCGCGCATTCTTAATAAACATTCATAAATAAGTTATCAATCAAACGGTTAAACAAATTGAATCCACAACTTATGAAATTCCAACGAAAGTTAATCAATTCATATTGCAAATATAAACATAGTTTCGAATCACCCCCTAGCTAAAGGGGGATTAGTTCCTCATAACTTTGAAATCAAAGAAACACCTAAACATTCCAACAACTCAAAACTTGAATTGTATGAACGTTTAAGCACTCTTTTCTTCCATTTCTCATACGTACAAAACAAAGAGAATTAAAATGAAACTTTGAAATCAAAGAAACACCTAAACATTCCAACAACTCAAAACTTGAATTGTATGAACGTTTAGGCACTCTTCTCTTCCTCGTTGTTGTAGCACAAGGTTTAAGGATAGGTTGGTTGGGGGGATGGAAGTGTGGAATGGAGTGGAAATGGAGGAAATGGAGAAGTGTTTGTGTATTGCAATGGAAAATGAGATGATTTGGTGAATGGAATGAATGGGTATTGATAGGAAGAGAATGGGTGTTAATGGATGTTTGTTTAAGGTATTTGGTGGATGGGAAAAGGTGTGGATGGTGGGAATTATAGTGGATGGATGGTTTAGTGGATGTAATTTAGGGTTTATTTAGGTGAATGTGGATGCATGGTTTAGTGGATGTAAAGGATAATGGGATGGTGTGGAATTAAAAGCTAAAAAAAATGGGATAATGGGCATTTAAGTGTGAATGGAATGGTGAGATGCACTAATGGAAATTATGGAATGGAATGGTGAATGGAATGGTGGGATGCACTAATGGAAATTATGGAATGGAATGGTGGGATGCACTAATTAGGAGGAAGAATTAGGGTGAAGGGCTTAATGCATGGATTTGGGCCAATTAGGGTGAAGGGCTTAATGCATGGATTTGGGCCTAAAATGCCCCCCCTTGCATGGCAAGGGAAAGGACTTGGGCTAAAGCCCACGGCAATGGCTCTAAAATGGGCTAAGGTTAGGGTTTAGGTGCGGCATAGGCTTAGGGTCCACAAAGAGTTAGGGTTTAGGTCATCTAAAAGCCTAAAGCCAAGAATAGAAACTCACGACAATGGAAACCTCCAAGAATAGAAACTTCCAACTTTAGAAACTTTGGTTACCAATTCCGACTTCCTTGCTCTTCACTTTCATTTCTTCATTTCTTAAGCTCCTTTGACCTTCAACCTCGTTCATTCCTCGTGCTCCATTTGCATACACCACATTCCAGCTCAGTTTTGCTCCAAAAGCTCCCAATTGCATCATTTCATGTAATATGTCCTTTAAACCTGAAAACACATGAAAGTAGCTTAAAAGACTACTTTAACGAATAAAACATAACAAAAATGCATAAGAACTAGCTAACTAAGGCGCATAAATATGCTCCTATCAAACTTCCCAATGGGTCACCTATCATAGGAGTGCTCTCGCATGCTACTCGCTTAACTTCGAAGTTCCCATGGAACCTGAAGCAAGTGAGCTCCCAAAAGGCCTCGCGCTAGGTAGGGATGGGAATATACATATAAGGATCACTCCCCTAGGCGATGTGGGATCTTACAATTGATCGCCTAAACTTTATTTATTTTAATTTATTTATATTTTAAGTTGTAAAATAAAATTATTTTTATTTTTATTATTTTTATAAATTTTGCAAGACGAACTAATATTTTGTCGCATAAAATCCTTAAATTTGGGCGGTAGCGAAAAATTGGATGCAGGAATTTTTTTTAAGACTTTGCACGACCAACAATGACACACCCCGACCGAGATCAGGGCATGCTGGCCGTCACGTGGAAGTGACGTAGCCAAGTGCACAGTGCAGAAGCTAAAAGAAGTAATATAAAAGTACGAATAATTTAAAAACTAGCATACATAATGTGATAAGATAAGTGCTAGCGTAAGTAAGACGCTGAATTCAGAGCATAAATCTACAGCAGTCCAAAATAAATAACTCGACAATAGTGCACCCGAAGGTGACCCTACATCAGTGAGTGTCTGTCAGAAATGCCGGGACGCCCTCTTGGAAAACCACCGAAACTGCTAGACCACTAGAACCTGGAGGGGCGCAAAACAAAAGCGTGAGTGGGCAAAACCTGTATACTTCCCAGAAAAATAAACATATATACGTATGTAAAGATATGCCAATTGTACTCAAGGGTATGCCAATCATGCTCAAGAATGTGCCATGTCAAAGCCTCATAATGGTATGCAAGTGCTCAGGTATAAATCACATCAATAACATATCACTGGCAGTCGGAGTCACCTAAAGTGACCTGTACGGCTGAATCTAGAGCTCAAATCTCAATCTCAATAACTAAACCTGCCCACAAGTCGGAACCACCTATAGTGGTCTGTACGACAGGCCTGGGTGTAATACATATAAACGCTCTAGTGCTACGATCACGTGAAGGCTATGCGAATAATCGCGGGTCACCTATGAGTCGGAACCACCTAAAGTGGTCTGTACGACAGGACTGTGCACCTAACTTGGATCCAAGCTGAGCATGTGGTGCGAGAGGTGAACAACACGTGAAGGACTGTGCCCTACTCTGGGCGGGAGCACTAACACCGGGGGTGTAGGTTATGAGCTCTCTAAGCACCTCTAATCACTATTTAATGCAAAGGTTAAATAACGCTTACTTGACACTTACCTGCGCCTCCACAGCACCAAATATAAATATGTATATGTATGCCACTATTAATGCATATGATAATGCATAAACAATAAGGATATGGTGCATGGCATAAAACAAATAACCCTTTTAACAATTTCTAGGAATATAAATGTATATAGGTATATACGGAAAACCAAAAGCCTGCTCACTGGTATGTGGAAGGGTCGTAGCCCACCTGTCTAGAGTGCGCACGCTCGTCCTCGGGATAGGAATCACCTATATGCGAAATAACTATAAAAACGTTAATTTTAAAGCACATAACCTTCCTTTCGTAATAACTTCTCATACATTGCTCAAAATGGACAATTGAATATACCAACGTGCTCTACACAACCTCAGGATCACAACCATATTTTTAGAAAAATTTTCCACCGCCGCACGCGCCGCCACGTGCCGGCCACGTGCAGGCACGTGCGGTGCACACGGACGGCGTCAACTGACGCCGTTAGGAATATTCGGTCAGTTTTGACAGATTCCGTTTACGGCATCAGGAATATTCCGTCAGAATTGACGGAATATTCCGTCACCTTCTCCGACGAGACTCCGGCGCCAGAAAACTGGGAAATTTTCTAACTTCGTTTTCTCTCTCGTTTTTCAACCAATTTCCATGATTCAAACGCCAAAATGAAGCTTAGGACTAGTAGAACAACGTTAGACCACTTTTAAAGCCTAAAAGTCACGGAATCATACCTGTCTCCAAACTCAAAAACCGGCCACCTTTGAACCAAGTTATCCTGACGTCAAAACACTTTCAACGAAGCACTCCGAGGTTCCTTAGGACCTCACTAAGACACCTATGAGCTTCAAAAGTCCAAAAACATGCTAGAATAAGTTTGCATGAATAGTACTCAAATCGGAGCTTGTAAAATCGACGTGAAAACGTCGAAGTTCCTACCTGAAAATGGTATGATCGTGCTCCCCTCGACCTCACGATCACAACTGTGCCAACACTACACAAACAACCAAACAACATAACGAAAACAAACTAGGGCTAGAAAGGTCATTTCACGTGTACGTTTTAATAATCTCGGGACGGGATGTCACAACCTACCCACCTTAATAGAATTTCGTCCCGAAATTCAAAACAACCCAGTATAACCCCTAGTGACCAAAGAACAATCTAGGATACAAATCCCTCATCCGATCTTCTATCTCCCATGTAGCTTCCTCAACTGAATGATTCCTCCACAAAACTTTCACTAAATTCACCGTCTTGTTCCTTCGAACCTTCTCCTTCCAATCGATGATCGTCACTGGTTCCTCGCTATACGTCAAATCTGGGTTAATCTCCAAGGGTTGCGGAGGTATTACATGAGACGGATCAGCAACATAATGTCGGAGCATAAACACGTGAAAAACATTATGCACCCTGGCTAGCTCCGGAGGTAACTCCAACCTGTAAGCTACCTCACCAACCCGCTTCGTGACCATGTAAGGTCCGATGTACCTGGGACTCAACTTGCATTTCTTCCCAAATCTCACTACACCTCTCCACGGTGAAAGCTTCAGAAATACCCAATCTCCGACCTCGTACGCTCTGTCCGTAGCATGCCGATCCGCTAAACTCTTCTGTCTGTCCTGGGCTGCTTTCAGGTTAAACTTGATTACCTGAACGTTCTGAGTGGTCTCCTCAACAATCTCCGGACCCACTAAGACTCTTTCTCCAACCTCTGACCAACACAACGGTGTGCGACAAGTTCTACCATACAATGCCTCAAATGGCGCCATGCCAATACTCGAGTGAAAACTATTGTTATAGGCAAATTCCATCAAATCCAACCGCTAGTGCCAAGCATCACCAAACTGCAACACCGAAGTTCGCAACATATCCTCCAAAGTCTGAATAGTTCTCTCTGACTGTCCGTCTATCTGTGGATGATACGCCGTACTGTAAAGTAGTCTCGTACCCAAAGCTTCCTGAAAAGCCACCCAAAACTTAGATGTGAATCGTGGATCACGATCCGAGACAATACTCACAGGGACACCATGGTACTTCACCACCTTTGAAATGTACAACTCCGCTAAACGACTCAAGGAATACTTCTCTCTCACTGGAATAAAATGTGCGGACTTAGTGAGTCGATCAACGATCACCCAAATGCCATCAAAACCATTATGTGTACGAGGAAGCTTGTACACAAAATCCATAGTGATATTTTCCCATTTCCACTCTGGAACGGGAAGCGGTTGCAACAACCCAAACGGCTTCTTCCTTTCTGCTTTAACTTGCAGACAAACAGCGCACCTACTCACATACTCAGCTATCTCCCTCTTCATACCCGGCCAATAATAAAATGGTCGAATGGTATGATACATTTTAGTAGCTCCTAGATGCATGGCATAAGCCGAGATATGTGCTTCATCAAGAATTTCCTTCTTCAAATCCATATTATTTGGCACGAACATTCTTCCCTCTTGCATCAACATGCCATCCGATTCACGTACTCTAAGGTCTCTCCTCCTTCCTTGCTCTCGAGCTTGGATTAGTTCTTGAGTCTGCTCATCAGCTACCTGAGCTGCAAGCACCCGATCAACTAAAATTGGCCTAACTTGAAAATTAGCAAGTAACGCCACTTCTCGATCTTCTGCTTCTAACCTCACTCCCGTAGCACGCAAGTCCGCCAAAAGAGGAATGCGACTTGCGTACAACGCATTAATGCGGCCTTAAGACTTCCGGCTAAGTGCATCAGCAACTACATTCGCACGACCAGGGTGATAATCAATTGTGCAGTCGTAATCGCTGAGCAACTCCATCCACCTCCGCTGACGAAGATTAAGTTCCTTCTGAGTAAAGAGATACTGGAGACTCTTATGATCAGTAAAGATCCTACACTTCTCACCATAAAGATAATGTCTCCACAACTTCAATGCAAAGATGATAGCAGCCAACTCTAAATCATGAGTAGGGTAATTCAACTCATGGGGTTTTAACTGACGTGAAGCATAAGCAATCACGCTACCATGCTGCATCAATACACATCCCAGACCATTCAAGGAAGCATCGCTATAAACCTCGAAATCACCACTATCGTCCGGGAGTGCCAGAACAGGTGCATGAGTGAGACAATGCTTCAACTGCTGGAAACTCTGCTCACACTTATCATCCCACTCAAATTTAACGTCTTTCCTCGTTAGTCTCGTCAAAGGTAAGGCAATCACAGAGAAATCCTTAACAAATCTCCGATAATACCCCGCCAAACCAAGGAAACTCCTCACCTCGGTGACGGTTCGCGGTTGCTCCCAATTCTCCACCGCTGCAACCTTCTGAGGGTCAACCAGAATACCCTGACCTGAAATGACGTGCCCCAGAAACGCTACTTGGTTTAGCCAAAACTGGCACTTGCTAAACTTAGCATATAATTGGTGTTCCCTCAACCTTTTCAACACCAAAGTAAGATGTCGAACGTGTGATGCGAGAATTACTTGACACTCAAATTAAACCCTCGTTTGACAATTGTAGTAGAATGGATAAGTGAGGGATCGTTCTAGACCGGGGATTAGGAGGGCTTGCTAAAACCTTCTAAATTGACTTAAAAACATAAAAACTAAATTAAAACAGATTCAAAACACTTGGGAACAAGGAAATAAAAAGGGGGTTTTAGTTTTTGACGAAGTTGAAATAAACAAACAAAATGCAAAAATGGATAGATTGTAAACAAGTGTTGTGAAACAAGATGGTTGGTGAATTAGCTAGAGGTTCTTTCTCCACACATGATATTTATGCATATGAATCAATTTCCAGTTATTCCTTCATTGAATTATGAACGACAATGCCCCAAATTAACCATGACATCACTAGTTAACCCTCAGATTTTCCTTATATTATTGGATTGGATGGCATCATTCGACAACCCAAAACATTCTCAAAAGTTCCCTACATGTCATCATAATAGAGATACAATCGAAGATCATTAAGAATAATGAAAACCATAACTATGACATCATGTTACTCATGCTAAGAATTAAACTTAACGCGATCGTGACAAGCGACCTTCACTACTTTCAAGTATAAGTTAGTAACGATGATGTGAAACCTTCTTAAACTTTAGCCACATATTCATGCATGCTAATTAAGTGTCGACCCTCAATCAACAAACACAAATAAGTTAATCATCAAATAGTTAAGCCAATTGCATTCACGAATCAAGAGTTCATAACCGGAATTCATCAATTCATATTACATAAATAATCATGGTATTGAAATCACCCCTAGCCAAAAAGGGTTTAGTTCCTCATAACTTTGAAATCAAAGAAACACCTAAACATTCCAACAACTCAAACTTGAATTGTATGAACGTTTAGGCACTCTTCTCTTCCATTCCTCATATTACAAAACAAAGATAATTGAATTTAAACATTGAAATCAAAGAAACGCGTAAACATTCCAACAACTCAAACGTGAATTGTATGAACGTTTAGGCCCTCTTATCTTCCTCTTTATTGTGGCACAAGGACTAAGGGATGTTGTTGGTGTGTTGAATGGATTGGGGGATTATGGAAATGGAAGAAATGGAGGAGAAATGGAAGGGAACCCACGGCAACAACAAGGTTGCTGTTTTTGTGTTTGTGTTATGGTGTTGTGTATGAAATGAGATGATATGTGAATGAATGAATGCAAGGGTATTTATAGGAGGAGTGGAGATGTATATGGCTATTTGTTTAAGGTGTTTGTGGCTGCAATGATGAAGAATTGCATGTGGAAATAAAAGGGAAAGCTGGAAATGCATTGAAAGCCCACGGCATGGATGGAATTGTGGCATGTGTTGGCTGATTTGGTTGTTGGGAAAAACATGTGTTTGCATGTGAATGTTGTTTGTGTGAAGTGTGTGTGAATGCATGTGGATTAAAGAATGAATGGTGGAAGAAATGATGAAGTAGGAAGGTGGAAATGCATGTGAATTAAATTGGAAAGCTGGAATGATGAAGTGGATGCACGGCATGGACAATTTTGGTGCATGTGTTGGCTTATTTGTGTGATTGTTTTGTGGTGAATTGGAATGTGGTTGAATGATGAAAGAATAAAGGGTGCATGTGGGGTGGAATTGAATGAATGCAAAGTGAATGAATAATGAAATGGGAAAACATGACCAAGGTGGAAATGCATGTGAAATGTTGGAAAGGAATTGGGAATATAAGTAGGCCACGGCATGGAGTGTTTGTTTGATGATGATGCATGTGATAGGTGGAAACAAAGGGGGAAACATGGCACAAGGGTGCTTGAGTGAATGATTGAATGTGCATGTGGATTTAAAGAATGAGTGGTGGTGTAATGATGAAGTGAATGCATGTGGAATTGCAAGGAGTGCACGGCATGGATGGTGTTTTGTGCATGTGGCTGCAATGGTGTGTAATGATGGAGGAATAAGTGCATGTGGTTGAATTGGTGGTGAATGTGCATGAGAAAGAATGGATTGGGCTGCAATGGTGTGTAATTGGGCTAGGGTTTAAGTGCATGAAATGGACCCAAATTGCTCCCCCTTGCATGGCAAGGAATGGTGTTTGTGTTAAGCCCATGGCAATGTGATTGTAATTGGGTTAGGGCCATTGTTTTGTGTCCTCAAGTGCATACAAGGCCTTCAATTTCATCCAACACTTGGGCTCCAAGAATAAGCTATCCATCCTTAGCCCAATAGTGCTCTAAAAAGGCCCCAAAACACTCCACAATGCATCTTTTCGTCAAACACGTCTTATAATCCTAAAAACACACAAAAGAAGCATAAAGAACTAAAATAACTAAAGAAACATAACGTAAATGTACGAGAACAAGCTAAGTAAGTCGCCTAAATATGCTCCTATCAACGTGCTCAGCTTTAGATTTCGAGTACACCAAAATATCATCGATGAAAACAATAACAAACCTATCCAAGTTAGGTTGGAACACCCGATTCATCAAATCCATAAAAGCTGCTGGTGCATTCGTCAACCCAAATGGCATAACCCGAAACTCGTAATGACCATAACGAGTCCTGAACGCCGTCTTAGGAACGTCATCCCTATTAATCTTCAACTGATAATACCCAGACCTCAAGTCAATCTTGGAAAACACACAAGCACCTCTAAGATGATCGAACAAATCATCGATACGAGGCAACGGATAACGGTTTTTAATCGTTACCCGATTCAATTGGCTGTAATCAATACACAGCCTCAAGGTTCCGTCCTTCTTCCTCACAAACAATACTGGAGCTCCCCACGGAGAAGTACTAGGCTGAATAAAACCCTTATCCACTAATTCCTGCAACTATACCTTCAATTCCCTTAATTCAGCAGGTGCGATATGATAAGGAGTCAAAGAAATAGGATTAGTACCTGGAAGCAACTCAATAATGAACTCCAAATCTCGATGTAGTGGTAAACTAGGCAAATCCTCAGGGAAAACATCTGGAAAGTGTCGGACTACCCTCATATCCTCAACACTACTAGGAGGAGCCTCATCCAACACCACATGGGCTAAGTACCCCTGACAACCTTTAGACAACAACTTTTTCGCTCTCACAGTAGAGATAACGCCATGTCTCACCCCACTCTGCTCACCCACAAAAGTAACCACAAGTAGTACAGGACGATGAAACGTAACTATTTTCCCGTAGCAATCAATATTGGCACGATAGAAATGCAACCAGTCCGTGCCCAGAATCACATCAAAATCAACAATATCTAACGGGATAAGATCAGCTGGCAAAACAACACCCTCTACTATCACTGGACACCCTGGGTACACACGATCTACAATACATCTCTCTCCTCTAGGCATAGCGAACTCTAAATCGTACCCTAGAGGTGTGGGGCGAGGTTGCGTCACTTGAGCAAATGTATGAGAAATCACAGAATGTGTAGCACCACAATCAATTAAGACTTTAGCAAAATAACCAAGAATGTTTAACATACCCATGATCAGATCCGGGTTATTCTGAGCATCCTGCAGAGAAATGTTGTGAATACGCCCCTGGCCCTGCTGTCGTCCGCCACGACCTCTACTCGCCTGAACACCGCGACCCTGCGTACCACGCCCCTGACTGGGCTGACCGGTCTGTCTCGAAGACCTTGCACTACTAGTAGCGATCTCTCCTGGCTGAAACTGTCCTCCCTGATACCACTGAGAACCGCCTACTGGAGCTGGAGGATACGGCATATAGCCGCCAGAATACTGAGGGTAACCACCTTGGGAATAAGGGTCCTGGGGATACTGATACTGTCCCGGGGCATAAGGAACAGCATCACCCTGATAGTGATAGGCACCACCTCGACCTGCCTGCCCATAACTACTCGGACCCTGAATCTGCTGAATAGGTGCAGGTGGTGGCAAGAAAGTCTGCTGCGGCTTCTGCTGCTGACTCTGGGGGCATTGCGCAGCTCGATGTCCCATCTGCCCACAAGTAAAACAACCGCTACTGCCCCGCCTATACTCGTCAGTGTGCCGATTATTACACCTTCGGCAAAATGGGGCCCTACCTCGGCCACCATCACCCTGTCTCTGGCCTCGAGCGCCACCATTAAATCTACCCCCTCGTCCCTGACCAGTGGCACTGAAACCACCACTAGAAGAGCTAGAACTATTACCACCCCGCTTGAAGTTCTGAGTTTGACGAGGCCCGAGCGACGCTTGACCTTTACCCTTGACATCTTTCTTCTGATTACCATTCTTCTCATCCTCATCACTCTCGCTCGTCATGTTCTCAGAGTCCTCAACTCTCAGCAAAACCTCGTAGAACTCCTGATAAGTATCACAATGAGTAGAGGTCGTCATTGAACGCCATTTCTTCTTAGTGCCTACACGAAAACGACGAAGCATTTCTGCTGGATTACCAGCAATCTCAGGGTGGTAGCGAGACAAGTCGGTGAACTTCCGATAGTACTCGTTCGCAATCATCTTCTGCTGTTTCAACTCAGTGAATTCCTGCTTCTTGCGATCGATGTACTTAGGGGGCACAAACCTTCTCTTAAATGACCTAACGAAAACATTCCAGTCAGTCTTCTCCGCTGGAGTCAAACAACGAAGCTCCTGCTCCCACCAGGATGCAGACTCCGTACCCAGAAACCATGAGGTCGTCTCGACCCATCTCTCAACAGGAAGGTTCCCCTGATTATTCAATACTCGGAAAGTCTTCTCAATATGCTCTAACCAACGCTTTGCTCCCTCGTGCCCCTCATGACCATGGAACTTATCCAATTTCAAATTGTACATAGTCTCCAGAGGAGTCCTCTGGGGAGGACGGATCGCTGACTGGATAGCGGTAGCAATAGCTTCCACCAGCTTAGTCATATCGGGGAAACTAGACTCATCGAAGCGACGTGGTTCCCGACGAGGCGGCATAATTCTGACAGAAGACACCAAAACCATTAGAGTACTCACACAGACACAGGATTGCCAAACCTAGGCTCTGATACCAAACTGACACACCCTAACCGAGATCAGGGCATGCTGGCCGTCACGTGGAAGTGACGTAGCCAAGTGCACAGTGCGGAAGCTAAAAGAAGTAATATAAAAGTACGAATAATTTAAAAACTAGCATACATAATGTGATAAGATAAGTGCTAGCGTAAGTGAGACGCTGAATTCAGAGCATAAATCTACAGCAGTCCAAAATAAATAACTCGACAATAGTGCACCCGAAGGTGACCCTACATCAGTGAGTGTCTGTCAGAAATGCCGGGACGCCCTCTGGGAAAACCACCGAAACTGCTAGACCACTAGAACCTGGAGGGGCGCAAAACAAAAGCGTTAGTAGGCAAAAACAAAGCTCTTTGAAAACCATTTAATAAAATACATTCTAACCCCTAGCGGTAAAACCTGTATACTTCCCAGAAAAATAAACATATATACGTATGTAAAGATATGCCAATTGTACTCAAGGGTATGCCAATCATGCTCAAGAATGTGCCATGTCAAAGCCTCATAATGGTATGCAAGTGCTCAGGTATAAATCACATCAATAACATATTACTGGTAGCCGGAGTCACCTAAAGTGACCTGTACGGCTGAATCTAGAGCTCAAATCTCAATCTCAATAACTAAACCTACCCACGAGTCGGAACCACCTATAGTGGTCTGTACGACAGGCCTGGGTGTAATACATATAAACGCTCTAGTGCTACGATCACGTGAAGGCTGTGCGAATAATCGTGGGTCACCTACGAGTCGGAACCACCTAAAGTGGTCTGTACGACAGGACTGTGCACCTAACTTGGATCCAACCTGAGCGTGTGGTGCGAGAGGTGAACAACATGTGAAGGACTGTGCCCTACTCTGGGCGGGAGCACTAACACCGGGGGTGCAGGTTATGAGCTCTCTAAGCACGTCTAATCACTATTTAATGCAAAGGTTAAATAACGCTTACCTGGCACTTACCTGCGCCTCCACACCACCAAATATAAATATGTATATGTATGCCACTATTAATGCATATGATAATGCATAAACAATAAAGATATGGTGCATGGCATAAAACAAATAACCCTTTTAACAATTTCTGGGAATATAAATGTATATAGGTATATACGGAAAACCAAAAGCCCATTCACTGGTATGTGGAAGGGTCGTAGCCCCCCTGTCTCGAGTGTGCACACTCGTCCTCGGGATAGGAATCACCTATATGCGAAATAACTATAAAAACGTTAATTTTAAAGCACATAACCTTACTTTCGTAATAACTTCTCATACATTGCTCAAAATGGACAATTGAATATACCAACGTGCTCTACACAACCTCAAGATCACAACCATATTTTTAGAATAATTTTCCACCGCCGCACGCGCCGCCATGCGCCGGCCAAGGCACGGCCACACGCGCCGGCCACGCGCAGGCACGTGCAGTGCACACGGACGGCGTCAACTGACGCCGTTAGGAATATTCTGTCAGTTTTGACAGATTCCGTTAACGGCATCAGGAATATTCCGTCACCTTCTCCGGCGAGACTCCGGCGCCGTCACCAGCGCCAGAAAACTGGGAAATTTTCTAACTTCGTTTTCTCTCTCGTTTTTCAACCAATTTCCATGATTCAAACGCCAAAATGAAGCTTAGGACTAGTAGAACAACGTTAGACCACTTTTAAAGCCTAAAAGTCACGGAATCATACCTGTCTCCAAACTCAAAAACCGGCCACCTTCGAACCAAGCTATCCCGACGTCAAAACACTTTGAACGAAGCACTCCGAGGTTCCTTAGGACCTCACTAAGACACCTATGAGCTTTAAAAGTCCAAAAACATGCTAGAATAAGTTTGCATGAATAGTACTCAAATCGAAGCTTGTAAAATCGACGTGAAAACGTCGAAGTTCCTACCTGAAAATGGTATGATCGTGCTCCCCTCGACCTCACGATCACGACTGTGCCCTTGGTTTCCTCGATCTGCTATGGTTTGATGGTTCTTGGTGTGTGTTCGTACGTTTGAAGGAAGAAGAAGAAAGAAGGGAGCTCGGGGGGAGAGAGACAAAGAAAATGACAGAGGGAGAGGGAGAGTGAGACAGTGTGTGTGTGTGTGTGGCCCAACACTTGCCAACACTACACAAACAACCAAACAACATAACGAAAACAAACTAGGGGTAGAAAGGTCATTTCACGTGTACGTTTTAATAATCTCGGGACGGGATGTCACAAACAATTCGTCTTTGTGTGACCAACACTTCGTCGTGCACAAGTCTAAAAATTTGGGCGGGCGCCAAAAATGGGACTCCGGAATTAAAAAAAGAAAAGAATTTAAGACTTTGCTTGACTAATGTTTCGTCACGCAAACTCGTATCCTTCGTCGCGCAAAGTGATATGGTTTTTAAAACCAAAATAACTCCTCCACAATTTTCTCAATGTCTTTCTCTATTCTCTTAGCTCTCCTCTCTCTTTCCCTCCCCCCAAATCTGACCCTCTCTCACACTCACTCCTCTCACTTAATTTCTCTTCTCTCTCTTCACTATCTCTCACTCTCACTCACTCTCTCATCTCTTTCTCACTATCTCTTCTAATTCTCTCACTCACTCCTCCCTCTTATTCTCACCCACTCTCAATCTTGCCAAAAGGTATATTCTCCCCAAACATTTTTTTTTTTCATTAATGTGTTTTTGGAGTTAATTTTGAGTTTGGTGCGCGGTTTAGGGTCGAGTATAGGGTGAAGGGTGGAGTTTGGGGTCAATCGAATTTGGGGTGTACCAATTTTAGGAGAGATTATGTCAAATTTTTTGTATTATTTTATGTTTTTTTTGGTTATTTGACCATGTTTTTTTATTTATTTATTTTTTTGTAGGGAATCGTCAAGACTTTGACGACTAAAGTTGAGGATTAAGATGCTATCGAACATACCCCCCCCCCCCCCCCATTAGCACCACCATAATAGACTTGTATTAGGATTTTATTATTGTACTTTGTTAATTTATGTGTACATTTTGAATATAATATATATATTGGATAATTCGATCACTATTTTTCATATGTAATTTTACTTTGAATATGTCAATTTAAATTAAAGTAATTAAAAAAATAAAAAAAATCATACAATTAAATTAAATTAAAAATGTAAAAATTCGAAAAATCTTGTGCCACTAAATATTTCGTCACGCAAACAATTAATATAATTAAATTAATACTAGCATTTGCCTACATACTTTGTATGTATGAATACTTTTTTTTAGAAAATGAGAATGAGAGAGAGGCAGAGAGAGAACGTGGAGGGAATGAGAGGTTTTTGTTTTTGGTTTTTACTTTTTTATTTATTTTTTATTTTTTATATTTATTTTTAATATTGGAGGTATTTCAACATCACATGTAAGTGAGGTTTCAATAAAAAATAGTAAAATTTGGACCTATGAAATTACATTATTGCCCATCATTTTTTTTGTATGATAGAAGACTAAGTAGTCTTTTCACCCTGTTTTGGTTGACAAAGAGGGTTTCATTAATTAATAGAGATAAGAGAAATAATAAAAAAAAAAAGTCAAAAACCTTGCGTGACAAAATATTTCGTCGCGCAAAATATTAAATTAATTTAATTTAATTAAAAAATTAAAAAACAAAAATCTTTGCCCAATGAAGTATATTGTACAAACCCTATCTTCACAAGCTTTGCGTGACAAACCATGCGCGCCCAAAATTTCGTTGCGTAAGGTTTTGCATGGCGAACTTGTACTTTGCGCAACAAACTTATTTCGTCGCGCAAAGTGTTTTTTGTAGTAAGGTCATCAAGAAGGTGTGCTGGTAAATACCACATGATACATAAATTTTAGGGAACTTTAACGAAAAGCTCCCGATACTGTTCACTTTAACGAAAAACCACATTTTTACACTAAAAAGTCAATTTTGGTACTATTCACTTTACCTTTATTTTGTCCTTATCATTAAAACTCAAAGTTTTCAAATCCTTTTCATTAGTTTTCCTTAAATTTTATGAGTTATTTTGCTATGATTGGATAACAAAAAAACAAAAGAACAAAAACTTGTATGATTGTTAATGACTTCAAAAAAAGTCATGTAGGAAAAATTATTCTTTGAATAGTGCAAGGTAACTTTTTAGAGTGAGAATTACTACTTAGGACTTACGCAAACCTTAACTTTTGGATTCCCTTTTAATTGTGATATACAGCAAGTGAACATTTATTTAAGTGTGTCCTCGTTCATTTGTATGGTTAAGTAACGTCAAAGTCAAGATAAAGCCAGATAGGTGACTTGCATGCAAGTGTGCATAAATGAAGGGATGTGCTGATCACGACAGGAGCATTGAATTGGAAAGGGATCTGGATCCCTTCCATCAAATTCTCCCCATTAATTAATCAGGATCCTTGAAATTTAATCAAACGGCTAAAGTTATTATAATTTTTTAAGTGGATCCCTGTTTTTAATCGTTTGATCAAATTTTAATGACCCAGATTAGTTGATGGGGACGATTTGGTGAAAGGGATCCAGAGAGGATCCCTTTCCCATTGAATTTACCAGTTCTAAGTACGTACCAATTAGGGTTAGAGAAAGAAAATAGACTAAGTCTCTAATTGTTAATATATTTCTCATTTCACTGCTTTGGCAGTGTATATATGAACTACAAGTTGATTTCCATGGAAATTCTCCACATGCAAAAGTTCTTTTTACAAACACAAACAAATTTGACTAAGTATCCAATAATATCTCTTTTTTTTTTCTTTTTTTACAATAATTCTACTACTTTGGCAATATATATTGCAAGACTATATTCATGGAGAACATGCTTGAAGCTCAACTTAGAGAGAAATGGGAATGTTGAAAAACCTTCGATTTGTATTCATTTGCTGTTTTTCTCTTGTACTTCTAGTTCATGCACAAGGTGATCAATCAGGTAAAACATTTGATATCTAAAACTTGAAAATTTTGTTCATAACTGTCCACCAGTCTTGTTGCTAACTTACCGTCTCCGAACACTCAGGTTTCATCAGCTTGGACTGTGGACAGCCATCAAATTCTAGCTACTCTGAGTCAACAACCGGCATTAACTACATTTCAGATGCAACCTTCATAAGCACTGGTGTGAGCAAAAGCGTAGCACCTGCATACAAAGCTACTCATCAGCTACAGGCAGCTTATGTCAGGAGCTTTCCTCTGGGGGTCAAGAACTGTTACAAAGTAAACATCACAAAGAACACCAAGTATTTAATCCGAGCGGCTTTCCTGTATGGTAATTATGACGGCCTAAATAAGCTGCCAAAGTTTGATCTTGTCATCGGAGCTAGTTACTGGGATTCAGTGGCATTTACTGATGCATCTTTAAGTACCATCAAAGAAGTTGTTCACATTCCCACGTTAGACTACATAACTGTGTGTTTACTCAACAAGGGAACCGGAACACCATTCATTTCATCATTGGAATTAAGGCCTTTGAAAAACACTACGTATCTGACTCCAACGGGTTCATTGGCACTTTCCTTTCGATTAGATGTCGGTTCAACAGTTAATCAAATATACAGGTAAGGTCATTTCAGTAGTACTGGTTTTAATTATATTCTATTTGCTCCGATACTGACAATAAGTAGTACTTTTACTTAATTAAGGTATCCCTATGATGCTTTGGATCGGATTTGGCAACCCTTCAACTTCAATAAGTGGACGCAATTAGCTACCTCGCTTACCGTTGTTGATCGAAGTCACAATGATTACCAAGTACCATCTATCGTAATGAGATCTGCCAGCACGCCTCTAGATCCTAGTGATACGATGGACTTCTATTGGAATGCCCCAGATACAAGTACTCAATACTATATCTTCATTCACTTTGCTGAACTCCAGCTGCTTAAAGCGAACCAGTTCAGATCATTCAATATCACGTTGAATGGAGATTATTTGTTTGGACCTTTTGTCCCGGCTTACTTATCCACAATCACTGTGTTTAGCTCCTCAGCCTTAACCAGAGGCAATTATAGTTTCTCACTTGTTCAAACGGAGAATTCAACTCTCCCACCAATTCTCAACGCCATGGAGGTCTACAGATTGATAGATTTATCACAATCTGAAACCAATACAGATGAAGGTAAATCAATCATTTCAACATCTTCTAGTCAATTTCTTCCACTAAATTCGTGTATTTGCTTTATTAAATTGACTGCTACATGAATATGCCTGTGAAAATACTAGTGTCTGCCATCACAAACATAAAGTCAGCATATAGAGTGGACAAAGATTGGCAAGGAGACCCATGTACTCCTGAAGGCTACATGTGGGAAGGTCTAAATTGTACCTTCAACGGTTCCCCAAGAATTATATCCTTGTAAGTTTAAGCAGGTCCTTCTTGTTTTAGAAACCATCGTTTTTATCGTAACTTCTTTAATTAACAAAATTATGGAACTTTTATTTAGGAACCTGTCCTCAAGTGGATTGACCGGGGAGATAATTTCATATATATCTGACCTTACCGTGTTACAATCTTTGTAAGTATCACATCATCACAAGCTCAATGGTTCATATATTTCTCATAATGGGTACTAAAAGTGTGAATCTTTCTTAACTCAGGGATTTATCAAACAACAGCTTAACTGGATCAATACCTGAATATCTGTCTAAAATGCCATACCTGAAAGTCCTGTAAGTACCTTGGATTTGAATTGTTACTCCAAATTCCGTGGTTAAGTAGAAAATCAGGTAATCAATAACTTTGCTCTTCCTCAGTAACTTAGAAAGAAACAAGCTCAACGGTTCAGTTCCAGCCGACCTCATTGAAAGATCGAAAAGTGGTTCGCTATCATTGAGGTTTGTTTCTGGCCAAAACCATTTTTCTAGTATATTGCCTTAATATTTCCTTTTCCTCTTCTTTTCATTACAATTTTCATTGCTTTGATAAAAGCTGTGATACCGACTGTATATTCATCAACCTTGTCAATGCTAGAGTTGGAGAAAATGCAGACCTATGTGCAGAAAATTCATGCAAAAAGGAGGAGACAAAGAAAAAGAAGAACATAATTGTTCCAATAGTAGCAGCAATTGGTGGATTTTTTATTCTTGTGGTACTTGTAGTGGCTATATTCATGTGGCTAAAAAGAGGAAGGAAACAAGAAGGTAATCAAGTATAAGTTTAAGACTAAGAGATTGAAAAATCGATAATCCAGAATACATGTTCTGAAGTAAATAGAGCGAACACATGTTCTGATGCTTATGAAACTTTTGATGATCTATTTAAACAGTTGTAACAGCAGTTTCACATCAACCCAACAATCAAGTTGATTCATTGGAGTCCAAAAAACGACAGTTTACATACTTGGACGTCCTGCAGATTACAAACAACTTTCAGACAATTATTGGCAGAGGTGGATTCGGAAAAGTTTACCATGGTTTTGTTGATGATACTCAAGTAGCTGTAAAGATGCTTTCTCCAACATCAGGTCAAGGATACCAACAGTTTCAAGCAGAGGCATGTACCAAGAACCGATACAGAAACTTTAATGAACTAATTTCTAGGAACAAAATATGACTTTAAAGCTTAAATTGCAGGTCAAACTTCTAATCAGAGTTCATCACAGAAACTTGACAAGTCTCGTGGGATACTGCAACGAAGGAACCAACATGGCGCTCATCTATGAATTTATGGCCAACGGAAATTTGGACTCGCATCTTCTAGGTATGGTAGAAACTTGACAATGCAAACACATTAAAGTTTGAAATTTTACCTAGTTTTATTGAAACATTTAACCAATATAAATTGGTTATTTTCAATACTATTATACAGGTGAGAATAATAATGCAAATGTTTTGACTTGGGAAGGTAGACTCCAAATAGCAACAGATGCAGCACAAGGTTAGCCAGTAAACTTGGGCAAAATCCAAAATTCCAAACTTATTCAACGCTTTCCTATTTTGTTTCCCGTAACAAATTAAAGAGTGAATTTGAAATGTAGGATTGGAGTACCTTCACAATGGTTGCAAGCCACCCATAGTCCACAGAGATGTGAAGACAACAAATATTTTGCTAGCCGAAAATTTCCAAGCAAAATTAGCTGATTTTGGTCTGTCCAGAATTTTCCCAACTGATGGAGGCACTCATATGTCTACTGCTGTAGCTGGAACCCCGGGATACCTTGATCCCGAGTAAGTATCTATTTTCATTTTGTCAATATCGATTTTCATACTCTAGTTTTTTCTGATTGCAGCCCTCCCTTTGTTTTTAGGCTTTGATTATTCTCCTTTTTTTTACTCACAAAAAATAAGAGGAGCAAATAGATTTGATAAAATGGGAGTGTACACCTTGTATGCACGCTTTCTAAATGGTACACTTAAGTAACATTGGTCTGGATTTGCAGGTACCACACAACAGGTTGGCTCAATGAGAAGAGTGATGTTTATAGCTTCGGAGTCGTTCTGTTGGAGATCATCACTTGCCGCCCTGCGATATCCAAAACACAGGAGAAGGTTCATGTAAGTCAATGGGTTAGCTCCATGCTTGCTAGAGGGGATATCAAAACTATTCTAGATCCGAGATTACGTGGAGATTATGAAATCAACTCTGCCTGGAAGGCTGTTGAACTAGCAATGAATTGTGTGTCGAATACATCCAACAAAAGGCCAAACATGAGTGAGGTAGTCAGAGGGCTTAAGGATTGTTTGGAAGTTGAGTTGGCTCGAACGAATGTCAACCGTGTGACTGAATCAACAGATTCAGTTATTTACTCTATGAATGTGACTACGGAACTTAGTCCTTTGGCAAGGTAGTTCTTTGTTCAGAAGATGAATTTCCCAATGCTTTTGTATTTCAATCTTTTTTTGTTTATCTTGTATTGAAGCTTGCAACTACTTAATTGTAAAAAAATCAATTACCAGAGTTTGTATGTGCAACTTGATATAACATCATGAGTTGGCTATCATTTCCTTTTTCAATTAAGAGATGACTTTTATAAACCCTAGAATTTTGCAATTTAGATGAACCAAGTTCTCGCCACTTGGTCAAGATTGAATAGTTTTGGAGCAAACTCCGTAATCACGGATAATCTGGGTAGTTACTTTTATCAAACTCGTGAAGATACGTTGATCGATAACTATGAACAGAAAATGGTAAGGCAATCTACAATCCGAAATCTACATTGAGCCTATTTCCCCTGTTAATCTCCTCGAGGACATTCTTGAAAGGTTGCATAATTTTCAGTGACAAAGTTCAGTAAATTGTAAAGTTATGATGAGGGGCAGATTATAATATATAACTGAGTGACCAGTGGTCGGTGTCAGTTGACAGTTTGTATCCGACAATTCCGATCCTGCAAAACCTGATCTTACTAGTGAATGTCATAAATTATGTTTTCGTGAAGAGATACAAGGATATTATTCTTGGCTGTGGATCATTTTCACGATTGCTACAATTTATACCTTCCCACGAGTAAATTTGAGGGGCGCATGGATCTCCTTGCCAGTTTTTTATTTTATTTTATTTTCAGGAGCAAGTCTCTTTCACCCCCCCATTTTCTCTAATTTTTTGAATATTTTCATGGAAATATCCACCATATCAAAGAAATTTTAAACATAATTCAGAACGACCACATATATAAGGTTACATTGATAGTTTGTAAGTCATGTTACGTATATCAGCCACCGCTTAACCGTGCACGTGAAAAATATGAAATTTGTTGTCGCTTATTTTGTGGACACATATGACCCTTAACGGCCTCTAACCATTTTTCTTAATTTTGTTTTTCAGTGAGGTTGGGCCTAGGTTGTGGTCATACTCGCTAAATTTCGAGGCACAAGAACGTGCATCATAACTAGTGAACACTCCCGCTTCTCATATTAAGTTATTGCCTTGCACACCCATATAAAATAATGGGAATTTTTTTTTCAAATTTCACAAATTTCTGCAATTGGAACCTTGAAACAGAAATTGGAACATACCCAGTATTCTAGCACGTCAAAATTAAAGTTTTTTCCACAACTCATAGCCCCCAACATGAAACGCAAACCCTAATTGAACTTCTAAGTATTAATTCGTCATACAAACAACTCATATATTCCCTAAATCATTGATATATGAACTTGGAATTAAACACGTTACCTTACTATGCCTGCCGAAGCTTCAGTGGTCAGAAAAAATGGAACTTTCTAGCCAAAACAAAAAATATGGTACAAACACCCTATCTTTAAGGATGGAACAATTTGTTGTGTTTGATTATGGAATAATAACACATATAGCTCACATATCTGAGCTCGACTTCACTCTTCTCACCTCTCTCTCGACATCCTTGTGATCGAAATCAAAGCTCTGATCTCAACCCAAAACCCAGATCTCACTCTTCTCACCTCTCTCTCAACTTCCCTCTCTTCAAAATCAAAGCTCACACATCTGAGCTAAACCCAAAAGGCCACAGCTTTCTTGCTCGACATCCCCAACTTCGAAATCAAAAAAATGACACAATGAGCTGTGAGTTTTACAATTTGTGTGGGTATTTTCGTCATTTCACTTTGTAAAGGGCCATTTATGTCATTCCCCTTATTTTTTTGTGTGTTAAGTTCTGTTTTGTTTCTTCTCATATTTACTTCCCGTGTTTGGTTTGCAATCTTAGATAAGCAAATAAGTTTGTAAAGGGATATACAGTCACCAATCCTTTATTAGTCCGCAATAAAATGTCAAATACTGGATCATGATCTGTTATAACATATAGTTTTATTCAAGATGGGACATGGTTTCCAAGAAGAGGAAGCCCTCAGCTTTCTATATACAAATGATCATTATTTTTCCTTCACCGTGACATGAAGCCAGGTATATATATGTATACATATTTGCTGTATCATGGTGACCCTTCCTGGGACTGAGTTTCAATTGGTGTAGCACAACAATCGCAACAAGAGCCTTGTGGTGCCGGTGCGCAGCATACACAAGCTGGGCATATAGGAGTTGTATCTGAAAGGCAAACCAAATACAGAATCAACATTTCATACACATATGCAGATGTGCTTATGTTGGTTATCTAAGTTCGAATCTCCATTTTCGTAAATACAAATAGGTGCAGAGATATGAAATAATATAGGTGATGTGAATTACCTAGAAAAACGAATCGAGCTGCCTCTGGGGTTGAAATCTGAGAGAGTACGACAGCAAACATGAAGATGGTCACCAAAGCAGACCTCATAGAGCCACCTGCCATTAGTTCTATGTTATTAGAAAACAATAACAAACTTGTTGGGCTGAGGTGTATATGTAGGTTGGAGCGCGTTGTTTGAATAGGAAGGTTGATTTTTCTTCTCAGTTTATGGAATTAGACTTTGATGCAGCGCTTGTATGTTGACGTTCTAGAATTTCAATACATATACCCCATTAATTAATTAATTAATTCTAGGATATTACTCGTGGATTATCAAACATAAGATTTGCAGATGATCCGTAAATTGTCTAAGCTATAAAATATATGAATACTGACAGGGTAGTCAATTACGGTTTGAATTTGAGCACCTGTTAAAACATATGAACATGCATTAGTGTTGTTTGGCAAAAACATTTTCAACATATTATCACTCACTATCAAGTCGGGGAGTGCTTATCACTTCAATGGAATTCTCCCTAAACTTATGAAGTTGGTTTCCCTGCTGATGCTAAACCATAAAATTGGTTGATTGCTAGTGTTAGCATTTTGATTAGCCAAACCCTAGGACTTAGAATCTCTGGAGAGACTAGAATGTTTAATCATTAATCAGTTACCAACTCAATATAGCACTAATTAGTGTTGGGCTCACTTCACAATATTTTATCATGACCAAAACCATTAATGTTTTAGATCTTCATTCAAAGGTCCATTACCATCCAAATCTATCAGAATAGGATAAATTAATCCAGATTCTTATCCGTTTAAGGGAATGTGATATCACTTGTAATTAATTCCTACCACATTGGGGTTTTCTCTAAAACTCTATATATATTGTAAACTTTGTACATAATTAATTCAAGGAGTCATGTTTCTACAAAATCAGAAGTAATTTAGTCATTTGATTATTGTCATGAACATCTCATGTGTTTTTTGCAACGCTGTGTCACAATTAGATATTGAAAATGTTCAGCAATGTTAAAGCGCTAATCAGTTAATATCTTAATGATGTTCTAATCACTCGTTTGACCTTGCTTCACTATGTAATCTTATGATTTGAACCGTTCAAATTTTTAGGATATCACTACTGGATCATACTTGCAAAAAAGTAAATCGGAAATTACTTAGCTCTTTAATTCTTATTATTATTATTATGAACATTTCATTATTTATCGACAACTCTATCTTCGTCTATTTTTTGTTGAAGTACAGACTCCAAGCTCTTTACTTTCTTCAAAATCCATCAGAACCAATTTCGGATTTCTCAAAATTTGAATCTATTTTTGGGTATTTATTAGATTCTTTTCAATGGTTTTTCTGGGTTTCTTTTATAGTTTTTGAAATTACGGAGCATTTGATGAGTATGAAGGGATTGAAGTTGCTTTAATTAAACTAGGTCAAGCTCTATGATCTCCTGCAGTGCCCTGAAGATCTTGAGAGGCTCTACTAAATCCACCTCCTCAAAACATCAAATCACAGAAACATCATGAAGTTCTACCCTTCCTCGGTTGATACTGCCAACAGAAACATCAATTTTGTCACTGACATGTTCGCCTTTGGGACTTAAGCAGTATGTATTTTGTGCGTTTTTTTTATAAAGTTTTTATGATTTTGTCACTGAAATGTTCACCTCGCTCACTGCGTTACTATAATAATTGCTTCATAAATTATCATACTTGAATCTAATATGAGTGCCCCTACGCAAATTTTGTTGGTCTGTCAAGTTGATTGAAATAAGGGAAAACTATTTACTTAGAAGGTTAATATGTGTTTAGATTTCAATTCAATTTTATTGGAGTGGGACACCAGAGTTCATGGCTCCTGAAGTATGTGAAGAGGGAAACGAAGAAGATGAAGAAGGAAGCAGTAAAACTCAGTTGGGTCCTCAATGCACTCTTAAAGAACAGATTGTGCTCAAATGTGGCAAAATGTTGCTTCTTTTTACATCATTTAATTTTCTTTATGTCATTTTTATTTGCTGCACCGTTGGTTGACTTTGTTGTTTCAGGATGGTAGAGACTTAGAGAGCTTGAGGGGGATGGAGCAGCTTCTTATGACTTTGAACCTTGACTTGTCAACAATTCAGGGCTGCAAGAGTTGACCAAGAGAAAAGAACTCAATTACGCTAAGCCTGTAAGGTTGTATTGACGAAGAGCGTACATGACCTCATCCTGTATGTAATACTTCCACCTACGAAGTACGGATACGGGAGCGGGAGTAGAGATTTGGAGGCAATTCCAATTTAGAGCATGAAAATTCAAAAAATCCCTATTTGGAAGCGGCGGGGATTCATCTATTAAAAAAATATAACATATAATTAATATACAAAATTGTACATGTAGTATTAAGTTTTGTTTTTGTTTGAATGAATAATATTGTCTACACTAAGGGGTATGAGATGAGCTAACTCTTACAACGGGCTAACAATAATGTGATTCAAATTAGCCTTTAAAGAGAATCGAACCTAAGATCAGTCACTTACAAGTGAAGAGGAATATCACTAAACCGTGGTACTAAATAGCTTAAGTTTTGGCTTAACAAGATTGACAAAACCCAAGACCAAATATGCGGACTTGAAAGCACCCAACTTTCTGCAGGAGATGTGTGGTGTCATTGGGTTGGCTCCAGGTTAGAGCCCATCTCAAAAGCCTATATCATAGCCCTTACTGGGCTGGAGAACCAAAAACTAAATTAGGCCCAATTTCAGTGGGCTAACTGTGGATCGATCTGTACAATCCAGCAAGGTTGGTCAAGTGCCACCCGTTGGAAAAACTGATAGAGCTGTAGGTAGCCGGAGAAAAGCTATTGACGGCACTCTACGATGGTCATAGATCGAGGCCGTTGTCGTGAATTCTTGAAGGACAAGACAATAGGATATGCAATTCAGACGGTCAGCGACGATAGGGGATCTAAGAAGATAGTCGTAATAGTGTGGACACCCATGATCCGTCGGAGAGGGAGGGGAGAAAACATCAAAATGACGTGTCATTCTGCAATTTAGGCAGTAGCTTGGCTTGGCGCGAGTGCGAGCTAGGGTTTCAAAATCCCTTTTTTCTTTCTTTTCCTTGCTTACTCATACATATTCAATTCACATAAAATAATAATATTAGAATATGCATGCACAATTTATGTAGAATCTATAATTTGTAAAACATAAAATTGGGTCATGTATTATGGTAAAGGTTCATGCAATCAAGGCTAAAAAAATATCGAGATAAAACCCGTTGTTTTATAAGAACATAAATTATGTGATGAATATTGTGAACGGTTTTGAAGGAGTTCTTCCTCCAGATTTTGTGTTTCTATCTTCAAGGCATGTTGTATCTCGTTTCAACATAAAAAAAAAATATATATATATTGAATCAATGGAAGTATACGAATTTAATAAAATCAAAAGTTAATCAAATAAGAATAATTGAAACATAATACTCCCCTGATTGAATATGAACAAATTCTCTGTAGTGCAGTGCCAAAAGTGTGCTGATAACATGTTATGACCTATTTTAGAGAATGGAGGGAAAGGGTGCACGCCACAATGAGAAGGAGAGACAGAGAAAATGGTTGAGGAATTCTATGTGTTATTCCCCAATCTTTGTGCCTTTATTTATAATAAACCAAGAAGGATTTCTTGCTTTGCAAGTAATACAATCTTAAAAGGAAAAAATATTCTAGTATCCTAAATACAATGATTTACACAATCAATAATTTGCTAGAAGTAAATTCATAACAAATACTATTTATTCTCAATCGCCAATTGCATAGATTTAAGTCGAATAACCTAGTAATCTGGAACTTGACTAGATCTCTAGTTCTTTGACTTTGCTGCATATAAAATTTGAAGAATTATTTTTTGCCAAATTTTTTTTGTGGTCCCTATGGTGAGACGCTAATTTTGAACAAACCCTTGTGGTGAAAAAGTTGGTAATCATTGCCTTCTAGGTCAAGTACATTAGCAATGTCAATTTCATCATTATTCTGTTACATCTCCGTAAAGATGTGGGGACAAAACTATCTTTCAATCCAATTTGTTGTCTCAACCAATTATATATTGCCACATGGATATATAAATTTTATTTTTTATTTATTTTTTAGAACTGAAGGAAAATAATATCTCAAATTCTCATAATCCCATCTTCCCTGTCCCATCTACTGGTTCTCAAGGAAGGAAATAGAATGATAGTCATGGAAGGTGTTCTTCAGAATCAACCTACCTTGCCCTAACAACCATTGTAACCGATAACGATGGAGAGAGCATGAGGTGCCATGAAATCATTTCTTGAGGCGGAGATGGAAGACAATGCCAAGAAAGAGCAATTGATTCATTTATTGTTAAAGAGGGGATGTTAGCGGGGTTAGATAGAGAAGGAAGTGGTGCTTGGATGGGGAAATAGAGATGGACAGGGAGCCGATCAGAGTCATGGAAGAGATGAGTGGCCGTTTTTAATATTTTAGTATTTTGTTGTTGTGAAATTGAAGATATGTGTGTAGTATAAAGTAAATAAGATACAATATTTACGAGGTTCGACAAGTGTGCCTATGTCCTTGGGCCAGCAGTAGTACCTTCTCTCATTACGTAAAATAATAGGCGTACACAAATAACTCTCACTATTTTTCTCCCTATCTCTCTAGCCTTTCTTTTCTCTCCTCTATTTCTTTCTTTCTTCTGTATCTTTTCTTCTGCCACTTTTGCTACTTCTTCTCCTCTTGGTTTTTATAGGTAGATGACCAACCATCTTTTCTTCATTCCACCTCACCTTTCAATTAGTCAATAATATTAAATACAAAAGTTTGGTGATGAACCTACCAACCATGACTTGATGTCCAAAGTCTTTAAGTAGGTATTGCTTTTACAGAGGGCATTCACACTGCTTTTACAATACTTTATTCATTTTGTTAAAATTCTTTTTTTTTTTTCTTTCTATTTTTCTTTCATTTTTGTCCCTACTGGTGTAAATGGAGGTGTGAATGCCCATAGTAATAGGCAACCAAATAAGATTGTAGCTTTACAATGTTGTCAGAGAAAATGTCTTGGTAAGATTGTTAGATTGAAAAACATGGCCAACCAAATATTACCAAGGAATAATGAAGCCTCTATGTAAAAAGGTATTTGCCTCATTGAAGAACACAACACAAAAATAGAGAAAAACATAATGAGGAAAGAAAAGAAAGAGGAAAGAAAGAGAGAAATTTTTGACATGAGCCTTAACAAAAACTTGGGACAATGCTCCAGTAGTATTTGTCTTGATTAAGCATGGTATGTATTTTAACTTGTTCTTTTAAAGATATTTTTCTGCGTAATCTGCATGTAATACTAGCTGAGAGATATCATTAGGAAGACAACATCCTCCTCTGCAAATCGAACATGTTCGAATCTGCTCATCCTATGCTTTGTCTATTAAATCTTGTTAAGCTAAGGCATAGATTTGATACTTTCTTGTGTTGTTATAAGCTCAAATCTATGGTGGGTGTTTGTGTTTTCTATTTCTTCTGTCCGATTTGCAATTTCATTTCTTTCCTGCGAGTATGAACCAATTGCGATGGGTTATCTGATATTTAGTTTAATTATCCTTTGATGTTTACACATGCAAGCATGTCTATCAGAAACATTTGTCATATAAAGGTGAATGTTGAAGGCAAAAAAGCAGCAGAGGATGCAATGCAAGAAGAAGAAAGAGAGCTACTGTAGTCTGTTATTAGTTGAGATTTGAGAAAAAGAATTACTGTGTTTTGCTTATATTCATGTTAAGATTTGGAGATGCATGTAATTGATAGAAAGTCAAATTCTACTATATAAAATGGGGTTGTAATTGATTTGGATGAAATGTGTAAAAAAACCTTAAAAAAAAAAAAAAAAAAAAAAAAAAAAAAAAGACAAGTAACAAGTGAAACGAGTGACCCGTTAAGACCCGTTAGCTTAACAGGTTGGGTTTGGGTGACCTGTTAGCTCAACGGGTTCGGTTTGGGTGACCCGTTAAATTAATGGATTGGGTTGAACCCGACCCAAACCCAATAAACCCGACCCGTTTACAGGCTTTACATTGAGCATTCACAAACTTGTACCTAAAATTCAGTTGAGATTGTATAGAAAATGACCATATAGATGTCCTAAGTGAAACAATGTAAAAAAGCCAAGTCCATAAAAAATAGCCCATCTTCATTCCGTAAACAAAAGCCATGAAGAAGGCAAAAATAGATTAAGGAGCAAAGACACAACAGAACACCATCAATCTGGAAGTACTGCATGTCTAATCCAACCAGAAAAGGTTGCAACCATGAGATATTTTTGCAAACATAAGCACACAGATCCAGCTCATGTGGACTTGCTCAAGCCCTAAAGTAAATATTGATAACTACTGCTTTAATTAATTTAAATTTGCAAAGCTCCTACTAGCTAAGGGATGAGAAGAATAAATTGATATCGGACTCCACATTTCTGAAATTTAAATATAAGACATTTCATTAGACCATAATACTAAGTGAGAGTATTAAAGGATAATTTAAGGCTTTTTTGTTTCGATGCCTCTTTTTTTTTGTTTTTAATTTTTATAACTAAAACTGGGATTAACCAGGGCACAACGGCTAACAAGAACAAAGAAAGCCAATGAAGGCTGACAAAGAAACAGAACAAGCAACGACATCGAGGGATCACAAATAGACGCATCCACAAATGGCAGAAGCGTCATCCCACAAAACAGTACAACAGTTACACAACCGAGGGGCAAGAAAGACCATCCTTGTTCAAAATTCTCATAAGAGAAGATGGAGGTCTTTCGACCCAGACTAAGTCACGCATCTCCGGTGTGAAATTTGATGCAATGAAGTTTGCCGCAGCATTTGCTGATCTTAGAACCCAAGACCAAGAGCATGATTAGAAAGTCTTCCCCACCACACGAATTCGACTAAGGATTGGGAAGATTTCCCAAGCACAACTCATCGAACATTCATTCAAACAGGTGATAATATGCTTTGAATCCAACTCGATCACCAGTCGAGCAATATTCAAATCTTGTGCTAAACGGCACCCCTCCAAAATCGCCAAAGATTCAGCTAATGTTGCATCAGAAGCCAAAACCTCCACTATTTTTACTATTATACACCTGAAATCAGAATCCCGCACAACCAGACCCACCCAAGCTACACTTACACTAGTTTTCCAACTCGCATCTACATTAATCTTTGCCACGGGATTAGGAATGGGAGACCACATGGGCATCCTACCAGGGATGGATGGGCTCGAAAGGCTACCTGTCCTAACCATAGATGTAGCAGAAGTAAAGGCTTCCCACGCACAAGTCAGAGCGTGTATGGTTTGTGAAGGGGAGAGATCCCTAGATTTAAACACAGCGTCATATCTAGCCTTCCAAATAAACCAACAAGAGAAGGCCACCAATGAAAGAAATCGAGATTTAGACTCTTTCGAACCCAAGTTCAACTTAAAGAGGGAAGACAACCATGTGTCCAAGGTTCTTACAGATTCTCTGTTTATTCGAAGGCAAAGAGGCCCACCACACCAAATGCTAAACCCATAGACATAGAAGAAGTAGATGTTTAACTGATTCATCCTATTGGTGACGAATTGGGTAGGGAGGGGAAACAGCGCATCTCCTTTTAAACAAATTAGCTTTTGTTGCAATAACCCCTTTTACACATCTCTAAACAAAATTCTTAATTTTGTAGGGAACCTTAAAACTCCATATTCCACGCCACACAACATTCTCAATAGTATGAGAGGAGGACTGACGACCAGGCCACCCATTTGGGGGCGATCTATGAACCCACAGGTAACTAGATTTGACTGAGTATATGCCATTTTTTATTGCGGGCCAAATAAGACGATCCGGGGCTTGCGAGTCCCCCACTTGAAGGATGGAAATGGCATTCCCATCAGCCTCAGAGACAATGTCTGTGATGACATCCAATCTTCACAACCTTGAAACCGGATCAATAATCTCAGCCATCATCTGCGATCTATCCACCTTTGCCTCCCTCCTGGGGTTTTGGTGCCCATTCATCACTTCAGATACCCAATTATCAACCCATAGCCTAAGTGAGTTTCCCTTCATAACCTGCCATCTAGCCCTTCGAATAATAAGGTCCCTTCCTTCCAACAAGCTTAACCATGCCCATGACGCCCCCCCCCCCCCCCCCCCCCAGCTTAGCATTAAAGAACGAATCCTGAGGGAAGTACCGATCCTTCAAAAGCCCTTGCCCATAAGGAATCTAGTTCATGGATTAATCACCAACATTGCTTGGCAAGAAGCGTAGTATTAAAGTCCATTAAGTTCCAAAAACTTATCCCATCATCAGCTTTTGCACATCCCATATCTTCCCAATTCACCCAGTGAATACCCCTCTCTTTATTTATGTTTCCCCACCAAAACTAAGCAAGAACAGAATCAATCTCCTTGCAAAGATGAGCTGGCAACCGGAAAACATTCATCGAATATGTTGGAACCACCTGAGCAACCGCCTTGATAAGCACTTCACACCTAGCTTGAGAAAGAAATTGTTGTTTTTACCCCCATTACTTTTGCTAAAACCCTTTCCTTTATCTACGCAAGTGCGTCGCGCTTCAACCAACCTTAAATCGTAGGGATGCCTAAATACACCCCCGAGTCATCAACCTGTGGCATATTGAGGGTATCACATAGAGCATGAGCAAACACCAATGGAATATTGGCACTAAAATAAACAATCGACTTCTGTAAGTTGACCTGTTGCCCAGAGGCATAATAGTAAACCCTTATAAGGTTCAAAATATTTCGACAGTTTTCAGGTGTAGCTTTTAGGAACACGAGCATATCATCGGAAAATAATAAATGGGTAAGCTTAGGTCCATTCATGCTCAGTTGGATGCTATCCAGGAACCTAAAATCAGCAGCCCTCTTAATCGGTCGAGAAAGCACTTCATTAACAATCAAGAAGAGGTAAGGTGACAGGGGATCCGCCTGCCACAACCCCCTCAAAGGCTTAAAGTTCTTCTTGGGCTGCCTATTTAGAAGCACTAAGAATTGAACTGAAGACATGCATCGCATCACGACTTTCACCCACTCATCACAAAACCCCTTATTCCTCATGATAGCTTCCAAAAAATCCCACTCAACACAATCATAGGCCTTGTTCATATCAAGCATGATACCAAGTTTAAACCAATGCTTAGCTTTCCAGAGTTTTAAGAAATAGAAAACCTCGTGGGCCAAAATAATGTTATCCTGTATTTGCCGCCAATGGACAAAGGCATTCTAACTAGGAGAGATAAGCTCCGGCATAAATGATTTCAGGTGGTTGGTGAGGATTTTAGAGAAAAGCTTGTAAGCATAATTACAAAGACTTATCGATCTGAACTAGTTCAACGATTCTAGGTTCGGGACTTTGGGAATTAAGGCAATGTACGTTGCATTTATCTACTTCGGACACCCAACATCACTTAGACACTCAACTACAAGCCCTTTGATATCCGAAGAAATGATCTCCCAAAAATTTTGGTAGAACACCCCTTGAAAACCATCGGGGCCAGGCGCTTTCAACCCTCTCATCTGATAAACTGCATCCTTAATCTCATTGTCATCAACAAGCCTCTTTAGTTCATCATTCATTTCCATAGTTACAATTGGATCCAGGCAATCTAGGATGTCACCCCACTAATGGTCCCCTCAGTCGAGAACAACTGAACGAAATAGTTGATGCGAGAATTATACGCGCACAAATTAAACCCTCTTTTTGTCAATTGTAGTAAGTACGTAAGTAGGGATCGTTCTGGACCGGGGATTAGGAGGGATTGTTAATCTCTTGGAAACTGACTCAAAAACGTAAAAACAATATAAAACACTAAACTAGACTCAAAGAATGTGAAACTAAACGTTAAAACACTAAGACAAACCAAAAGACTCAAAATACTTTAAAAACACAAACTAAATTGATTTCTAACTAAATTGAACAATAAAGTAAAGGGGGATTGAGTTTTGGACGGAATTAAACTAAATGAACAAATTGCAATTAAAACAGAATGTAAATATGAAATTGATGAAATGGAATGAATGGATGCTAGCCAAGGGGTTCATCTCCACACATGTTACACTTGCATAATAAAAAGATTTCTAATTGCATTTCAATAAACCATGAATTCTCAACGCTCCAGGTTAATTAGGTCCGCTTAAATTAACCGTCAAGTTTTCCTTAAGTTAATGAATTGGATGATTGCATACGACAACCCAAAGCATTCCTCACAAGTTCCCTACATGAATTGCATAATAGAGATACAAGCAAGAATCATTAGGCAACATGAAAACTATAAGTGTTGACGAGGCATTCGTTACTATGATTGCATGAAACTTATGCCAAGAATTTGTTTAACGCGATTGTTTATAAGCAACCTCCACTACTTGTGAATATAAGTTCATAACTATTACGTGAAACTCACTTATATTCTAGCGTCAAATTCATGCATGAAAATTAAGTGTTCATTCTTAATAAACATACATAAATAGGTTATCAATCAAACAGTTAAACAAATTGAATTCACAACTTCTGAAACGTAATTAAAAGTAATCAAATCATATTACAAACATAAACATAGTTTCGAATCACCCCCTAGCTAAAGGGGGTTTAGTTCCTCATAACTTTGAAATCAAAGAAACACCTAAACATTCCAACAACTCAAACTTGAATTGTATGAACGTTTAGGCGCTCTTCTCTTCCTCTTCGTTGTGGCACAAGGTCTAAGGAGATATTTAGGGCTTTTAGGTGTATGTGGAATGGAGTGGGGAATGGTTGGAGTGGCTGCAATGGAATAGGATTGGTGTTTGGATTATAAGGGAGAGATGGGAAGCCACGGCTAGGAGAGGGAATGGAAGTGTTTGAGGGGTGTTGTGTTGTGAATGAGATGATCCATGAATGAATGAATGCAAGGGTATTTATAGGATTAGTGAAGGGGTATATGGCTGTTTATTTAAGCATGCATGTGGCTTGAATGTGGTGGAAAAACAGCTAGGAAAGCATGTGAAAATCTGGAAAGCATAAGGATCCCACGGTATGGCTTGTTGTTGGTGCTGGAATTGCATGTGTGTGCATGTGTTTGGGAAGTTTTTGATGATTTTCTAGCTGCAATGATGAAAAGTTTAATAAATAATGCATGTAGGTGGCTGAAATGATGAAGAATGAGTGGTGGAAATGAAAGGGAAAGCTGGAAAGACATGTGAAGATGCTGGAATTTCAATGTGAGGTGCACGGCAATGTGTTTTCAGGATGGTTCTTTGTGGTTCTGATGCATGTGAATGCATGTGAATGATAGCTAGGGTGTGTGATGATGAGTGTATGTGGAATAAAGAATGAATGAAGGCATGTGAATTAGGTGGAATGCTGGAATGATGAAGGGGATACACGGCATAAGGTTTTCA